>NC_056725.1:554626329-554673829 GCF_019279795.1 Protopterus annectens
GTCTGTCGGTGTCCGTGTCTGTCTCTGCCTGTCTGTCTCTGTCCGTCCGCGTCTGTTTGTTCTTCCATGTTTGTCTCTCTCTCTCTCTGTCTGTCCCTGCCTGTGTCTGTCTGTGTGTGTGTGAGAGCGGCTGGCTTTTCCTGCCTTAGAGTTTTGCTTATCTTGTAGACTTTTTCCTTATAAACAGTTTTCCTTCTAGGTAGTTTAGTGTGTAAGTGCAAGTTCAGTTGTCTTGTCTTTTTGCTGTAGAGATGGATAAAGGGTTTCAAGAAGTGCATTGCTTGGGGGCATAAGCTCCCTTCACAGGTTGCGCACAATAAGTGCATCTGTTGTGCAGAATAAGTGCATCTATTGCTTGGCGCTGCTCACCTGTGTTCAACCTGTTCCATTTGTGAGTGGTTTGGTTCAGGGGCTATCAACGAGAGGAGAGCAAAGTTGGTGTTCTCTTCCTGGCCGGCTCTTCCCCCTCTGCTCTAAAGGGTGGTTCAGACAAGAGTCACTGTCCATACTCCAAGGCTTTTGAAATGAGATTGTAAAGTTGTCCTGGCTGCTTCTGAACTGATTACCCTCGGTGCTGACCTTGAGAAAGATGACCCCGACCCCCCCCCCCCAGTTTGTGCCAAATCCCTTTTCGGTAAAAGGGACTCCTTCAGGTCGGTTAATGTCCACCTTCTCCCCCCTCCACTCCACTGAAGATGTCACCTGAGTTGTCGTCTTCCCTGCCCTGGGTCCAAGTCTCTCCAGCTTGGATCCAACAGGCAGACCTTTTCCCGCTCAAATTAACCTCCAAGCCCCCATTGGTGGCTTCATCCACTCTGGTCATCATGGTTGGTACCCAGTATCAAAGCTTCAGATCTTGAACAGCTGATGAAATCCTCCTTGCAAGCTCAGCTGCAGTTAGGCCTTATTCCTTTGGGTCCAGAATCCTTCCCTGGAACCACTGCTCTGTCACCCTGGTTGGATTCACTGTCTTTGGGTCTGACTTTTTCCACTTCCAGGGTCAGATCCAGTGGCATGGCTATTTGGTTCTGATCTCCAGCTTGGTTACCTTGACTCTGGCTACTTCAAAACCAAGTGGAACTTGGAGCTGTGGCATTGAGGCAGGTGCCTTTGTGTTGTGGTAGACAATCCTGGCTTCAGATTCATCCCTTCCTCTCCAGGTGTTTGCCCACGTCAGCTCAGCTGTGATCTCTGTACTGGGTGGGGTATAACTTCCCAAGGTACAGGCTTGTCTCTGGTTTCTTCAGATTCTGGGATTGTCTGCTTCTGACAGCCAACTTCTGCCTCTGCCTTTGATGTCATGGAGAGAATATTCTCCACTAAGGAGATGGATTGGTCTTCCTCATCTGGTGATCCCCTCTCCCTTCTCATTTGTATCTGTGATCAGTCAGCCTGCTCCCTGCCTCTTTTCCCTCTCTTCCAGATTCACCTGAGCCAGAAGCACCTGGACTTCCATGAGGAGTCCCTCACTGAGAATATTGACCTTGTGGAAGGAGAAAGCTGCCTTGAGTCAGTGCATGATGATGCCTACTTTGGCAATCTTTTGGAACTTCTTCACCAGCGCAAGGGTTGGACTACTGAAGCCCCTTCTCTGGAGGAGTTAGTATGTTTGGAGGCCTTCAGCGTGGGCCCGTTCACATCTTGGATGGTTCCACCTCTGGATGCACTCATAGATTTGGTGTCTCTGAGGGTGTGAAAGGAACCAGACACAGTGAAGCTGATCCCCAAGAAACCTGACAAAATTCTTACTCCACCAAAGGATCAGCTTCACTGGAGTAAAGGCCCAGCAGTGAATGCAATCATGATGATGACTGCCACAAGGAAAGAAATCTCCAAGGAGAGTTCCTTAGCCCATCCCCCAAATAGATTCTCAGGCTTTGGACGACTAGTGAACGTTTTTATGCCTCAGCAACATTCGATTTTAAAGGCACTTGACTACCTTGCCCACCTGACAAAGTTTCAGCATGGTCTTGTGGTTGAAGTGTGTAGGAATGGTAAACACAGCAGTCTCCACATGTTGCTGGCGACTCAGTTGTCCACTCTTCACTCCATTGCCAACATCTCCAAGAGGCTTATTTTTAAGGCAGCCAATGGAACTTCCTAAGCAGCTAGCACTGGCATTACCATGCAATGCTATGCTTGAATGCAGCTGTGCAATGGACTGCTTCAAGGCACCCTTTATTAATTGCCTTTCGATGGGCTCCTCCTTGTTTGGGCTGAAGATTAGACACTTTTACTAGGACGGGCAAGATGGGAAGACAATGTCTGCCCTTGGTGTACATTTTGCTACCCCTCGGTGAACCTTCTCAAAGAATAGTACAGTTGTGTACACTTACCATAAATGTAGATGTTCGAGTGTATTCACTGTTGCAATCATTACATTTGGGTGATCTGCTTGCAGTAGCCCTCAGTCGGCCTGATTATCAAAGTGTTGGGTCCTGCGTCTGTTTCTGTTTCATCTTCCATGACGTCAGGTAGTCAGGGGTATAAAACATGCAGCCGATGCCATATACAAAGGTTATACCGCCAACAAAAAAGCAAATATACCAAAAAGCTTTTAAGTGTAGTAAAGGAGAATAAATGTATAGCCAAAAAAAGTCAGGGGGCTGGAGGGAGGGTAACCAGGACTGCAACCGTGAATACACTCGAACATCTACATTTATGGTAAGTGTACACAACTGTACTATGTTTTTCGTGTTTCACTGTTGCAGTCTTTACATTTGGGTAGATTCCCAAAGCTAAGGATGGGAGGAGGAATTTAGCATTAGGACCAGCTATAAGGCCGTGCAAGACTGCAGTGGCAAAGCTAGCTCTGGATTTAGAGAAAATTGGTAAATGATAATGCTTGGTGAAAGTATGTACAGAACTCCAGGTAGCAGCTTCTAGGATGTCTCTGGTAGGGACGCCTCTGAGAAAGGCTGTAGAGGTAGATGCAGCCCTGGTTGAATGGGGTCTAATCCCCTGTGGGATAGGTTTTCCATGGTGCTTATAGCAGAAATGAATGCAATGGCCTATCCATTTAGAAATGGTTTGCTTTGAAATAGCCTTCCCCTCTGCCCCTGCAGCAAATGCCACCAGCAGTTTAGATTTCCTTTGAGGTTTAGTCCTGTCCAAGTAAAATCTAAGTTGTCTGTGCGCATCTAAGGAGTGCAGTATCCGTTCCCCTTTGTTCTGTGGATTAGAAAGGTTGGCAAATGAATGAACTGATTGAGCCACGCTGGATACCACCTTGGGCATGAAAGAGGGGGATTGGTCCTGAGGGACACCCTGTCCTCATGAAAGATGATGAAAGGCTCCAGTGCCATAAAGGCCTGTAATTCAGAAACCCTTCTTGCTGAAGTGATTGCTAAAAGGAAAGCTGTTTTCTAAGAAAGGAATTTTAACTCTGCAGTTGCAGCTGGCTCAAAAGGAGGAAGAGTGAGTTTTTCCAATACAAAGTTAAGGTCCCAGGCTGGAGTTGGGGCTCTCCTGGGTGGTCTTAATTTTTTGGCCCCTCTGAGGAATTGCTTGAGCAGTGGATGAGAAAGAGGGGTGGTTCTGTGTTGTAATGAGCTGAAATGGCTGAGACGTGAATTTTGATGGAGGAAAAAGAAAAGCCCTTCTGAAACATCTCCGTTAAGTATTGAAGAATCTGAGGTAAATTGGGCGCTGCTGTGGCCATCCCTTGATTATGATTCCAGGCACGGATTCTTTTCCATTTTTCAACATAAGATTTTCTAGTACTAGGCCTCCTTGCCTCCAAAATGACATCCAACAATTGTTTACTGAGGGATTGTAATGGAGAGATTAGGTGATTAGCCAGGCTGCCAGGTTCAGGGTTTGAATCTGGGGGGGTGCAGAATCTGGCACTCCTGCTAAGACAGGGTAGGGGTCTGAAGCAGATGACATGGGGCCAGTTGATACACTGCGCAAGAGGGGTAACCAGTGTTGGCATGCACAGACTGGTGCAATCAATATCATCCTTGGTTTGTCCTGTTTGATCTTTAGTCTTACTTTGGAAAGGAGAGGCAGAGGAGGAAAGGCATAAACTGATAGATTTTTCCAGCTGAAGGACAGAGCATCCACTTTCCAAGCTTGTTTGTGAGGAGTCCTTGTGCATAATTTGTCCGATTGGTAGTTCTGGGGGGAGGCAAATAGGTCTATATCTGGACTCCCCCATTTGTTGATTAACATTTTGAAAGTCTGTGGTTCCAGTTTCCACTCATGAGTCTATGAGATTTCTGCTTAGGTTGTCTGCCAGTGTATTTAGTTTTCCTGGCAGGAATTGAGCCTGTAGATGCACTTGGTAGCTCAAGGCTGTGTTCCACAAAGCCATGGCTAGTCTGCAGAGGTGGTAAGAATGGGTACCCCCCCAGCTTATGTACCACATAACAGTGGTGGTGTCCGTCTTTACCATTAATTGTCCTGGAAGAATGCGGTCCTTGAAGGCTGTCAGAGCATTCTGTACAGCTAAATTTCTTTTTGATTAATATGCAGGTGCATTTGACTTGGGTTCAATTTGCCCTGAATGCACTTCCCTGCCAGGTGAGCCCCCCATGCATAGTCTTATGCGTCTGTTAGGGTTTGGGCGGCAGGGGGTAGAGTGAATGGTAGTTCCTTGTTTTTGTGGCAGGCCTCTGCCTACCAAAGGAATTCTAACCGTAGGCACGTTGTGATAGGAATCATTGCTTTTAGATCCTGAGAATGTTGACACCATAGGCTTTTTAGATACCATTGTAGTTTCCTCATATGCAGTCTTGCATATGGAATTAGTAGAGTGCACAAGGCCATGAACCCCAAAGCTTGCAGTATTTGCCTTGCAGATAGCAGGGTTTTTGTGGCTACTAGTTTGAAGTAAGTTGTCAAATGACTTTGTTTCTCTGGCGTGAGGCAAGCCATCTGGGAAGTTGTGTTCAAGCTTGCTCCCAGAAATATAATTTGTTGACAGGGGTACCAGATGTGATTTCTTTTAGTTTACGGTGTACCCCAGACAAGTTAACACCTTTTGTACAAATGCCAGATGATGCAGAAGTATGTCCTGGCTTTCTGCATGAATTAGACAATCGTCCAGGTATGGGTATATTTGAATATTTCTCTGCCTGCAAAATGCAATGACTGGAGCTAGGCACTTGTGAATACCCTGGGCGCAGTAGATAAGCCAAAGGGCAGTGCAGAGAACTGATGGTGCATGCAGCCTGCTTTGACACGTAGGCATTTTCTGCAAGATTCCCCGATTGGGATGTGCAGGTAGGCTTCCTTTAAATCCAGTGTTTGTTGCCAACCAGGCATCCTTGCCTATCATGGGAAGCAACTGGTGAAGAGTTAGCATCTTGAATTTTGGAATCACCAAAAAGGTGTTTAGGATAGACAGGTCCAGGATAGGACGCCATGAGTTGTCTTTTTTGGGTACCAGGAAAAATCTTGAGTAGAAACCTCCCTTTTCCTCTTCTGGTACAGTCTGAATAGCCTTTAATCTTGAGAGAGAGTACTTGCTTTTGACCCTCTGCCCACTGATTTGGGGGTAGATCTGGCCAACCGTTTGGGGTTGATAACGTGTGGAAGGGAAATCTGTATCCTTGGGGAAACTATGTTTAAACCCCATTTGTCCTGGGTATTGAGTTCCCAATTTTTTGCTTGCAGAGCAATCTTTCCCCCTAAAGGAGCAGTCAGTTGAGAAGTGCTTGGAAGTTTCAAAGTTAAGTCATTGAGACAGCTTACCATAGGGGGGAATCTTACTACTCCCTGATTTGAAAGTGGGAGCCCCCCTCTGCTTAGACCTGTGCGTACACTGGGACTGAAGCCTGGGTGTTCCTGCTTGTTCTGAGTTTGAACTGAGAAGGCCTGGAAGAGGCAGGAAAGGAGCAATTTTTTGAGGGCCATTGCCTACTAAATCTAGGAGGCTGCACTTGTCAGAAATCTTTAACAGTTTGCATAGATTTAGCGTTTTCCTCCATCTTTTTAAGAACTACTACTGCTTTGTCGCCAAACAGGTTGTCCTGATTTAAGGGAGCATCCAGATATTTAGTTTTAACATGATCTGGCAAAGATTGCTCCTTAAGCCAAGCATGCCTCCTAAGTACAGACCCCGTGACAGCAGCCCTGCAAGATGCCTTTAGTGAATCAAAACCACATTGCAAAGTATGTTTTCCAACCTTTTCAGCAGAATGCATTAAATCCTTATTTTCAGCACAATCGGGACTCAACATAATTTTCTGTTTAAGCAATCCAATAGTATGCTGCTGATATTTTAACATATGAAACTGGCAATTTACGGCCCTGATGGCCAAGGTTGCAGAGGTGTATACCTTCTTACCCCATCTATCCAGCACCCTGGAATCTCTATCAGAGGGGGTAGGATTTTTGGCAGTAGTAGCCTTAATGCCCTTGGGTCCCTGTGAAATGGTCTTAGGATCCGCAGTAGGATTTTTAAAAAGGAACTTGTGAGAATCAGGAACCCTGTAATATCTGTCAGGTTTTCTGGGAGCAGGAAGGTAGAGTAAGGGGCCAAGCTAGATTCCGAAAAGGCATAGTCAACAATGCCCAGAACAGGAAGGATAGCTAAAGGCCTGTGTTGGGGCAAGAGTAAGAAATCTCTAAGCCTCTTTTTAGAATCAGAGTAATCCTGGCTTTCCCAGTGAAAATGCTCCCTAAGAGAGTATGTAAGGTTTCACCAAAAGAAAAATCCTCAGGGGGCAAAGCAGAGCGAATAGAGTCCTCTGCATCAGAATCCTCATTGGTAGATGAGGGTAAATCCTGGTCATCAGAGGAGATAGAAATTTCAGAATCCTGGTCTGAAGTATCATAAGCAAATTCAATCCTAGGTCTCTTAGAAGGGGGAAGGTTGGCTTCCCCTGATTAAAGTAATAAGGTCTTCAACCATTCTAATTTGTTTTTTAGGCATAGAGGCCTGACCATGCGGTCTGGGCATCGGTTGCCTAGGCATGGTTTGAGTTTTAGACCTAGAAGAAGAAGATGGCGTCTGTTTAATATGCAAGTCAGTAGGCCTGAATACACCCTCAGAAGCTGGTGCCTGCACAGCGGCTCCGGACCCATCCAAGTTAGAAACATCCACAGTTCCACAGTTTGAAGCATTTTGCGGCATACCGGACTCCGAATGGGTCTCAGTAGAGGCCTGCATATCTGAAGTAGTGGGTATCAGGGGCTGCAAAAGCGCCTCACTGAGTACCAGCGAACTGGCCACTAGCTTAGGAGAAGTGTTGTCGGCAGCTTTGGACCTAGGTGGCCTCTCTCTGACTTTATCTTTGCATTTTTTGGAATGTCTTTAGTCGGGTGGCTTACCGAAGACATATCTGTATAATTGAACCGAGTAGCAAAATATTTAGAAGCGAAAATGTACCAATGACTAATAGTTTGTGGTTTAAACAAGGCACAAAACTGACAGTGAGGTACATCGTGGTCAGGGCCTAGGCAAGGAATACAGTACGAATGGAAATCTTTGAGGTATTTGCTTTTCACAAGAAATAACAATTATTGACTTTTACCAACCAAGAAACTGTAAAGTACTGCTCCAAACTCCACTAATCAAAGCAAAAAACACGAAAGCGAGGACGAATGCAGGCTGGAAAAGATCCTCCAATTTTATTGACACACAAAACCACAAAATAGTAATCCACAGAATTATTATTATAATACTGTTTTCTAAAAAGTGGGGGTTTTGGGTAACAAGCCTGAATTTCGTATTCATGAATATCCCTTCTTAGTTTATCCATTTTTCTATCCACCAAAATCTTACATTTATTGTCAACATCATCCTTTAGTTTAAAATATTTTTGTCTTTCCATTTCTATTTCAAACATCAAATCATTTTTAATAGAAACATCCAAAGAATCAATTTGTGCTTGTAGGTTTTCTAAATTCCTATTATTCTCCTCTATAATCAATTTAACAATGTTCAAGCCACATGTATTAAATACAACTAACAGTTCTTTATGAAAAATAGATCCAGCTTGCACATTATTCGGATATTTCCAGGTCCTAAGACCTTTAGGAACAATATCACGTTTTAGGCATTCATCCAAATATGCATTTTCAATGACAATACTTTTATATTTATGCAACAGTTTATATAAATTGTCCATCTTTTTATTGTAAGAATCCATGTTGTTACCGTTAGGTAATCTGTTACCAGAAATTTGAAAGCTATATTGTGCTTGCAACCAGTCTTTCAAATCAACAGTTTTTTTATGACAAACAGTACCTCGTAAGGAGCGCCTTGTACCCATTTGTTTCTTTTCAGCGCTCGACACACCACTTTCCTGTGTATCTCCACATAAAATACCGGGTGTAGCTGCGGGATTAAAACTACTGCCATTTATTTCATCTCCCTTCTTGGCCATTTCTTTCACCGCCATTCAAATCCCGCTTACGCTTACTTCTCGGACCGTTGGCCACTTGATCTCCATTTCCGTAATCATTGCCACACGCTCCTTTCACCTCCTGGTTCAACATAGATTTGCAAAGGGGCGTTAGTAGGTCTATGAGCTCACTTAGTTGGCCAATGAGCTTCCTAGACTGCCCCGAGTCCATTGTCTCATTACTTCTCCCCTGCGTCTCCGCTTCCATATCACCACTACCAACCAAGAAACTGTAAAGTACTGCTCCAAACTCCAAACTCCACTAATCAAAGTTGATTTGAAAGACTGGTTGCAAGCACAATATAGCTTTCAAATTTCTGGTAAGAGATTACCTAACGGTAACAACATGGATTCTTACAATAAAAAGATGGACAATTTATATAAACTGTTGCATAAATATAAAAGTATTGTCATTGAAAATGCATATTTGGATGAATGCCTAAAACGTGATATTGTTCCTAAAGGTCTTAGGACCTGGAAATATCCGAATAATGTGCAAGCTGGATCTATTTTTCATAAAGAACTGTTAGTTGTATTTAATACATGTGGCTTGAACATTGTTAAATTGATTATAGAGGAGAATAATAGGAATTTAGAAAACCTACAAGCACAAATTGATTCTTTGGATGTTTCTATTAAAAATGATTTGATGTTTGAAATAGAAATGGAAAGACAAAAATATTTTAAACTAAAGGATGATGTTGACAATAAATGTAAGATTTTGGTGGATAGAAAAATAGATAAACTAAGAAGGGGATATTCATGAATACGAAATTCAGGCTTGTTACCCAAAACCCCCACTTTTTAGAAAACAGTATTATAATAATAATTCTGTGGATTACTATTTTGTGGTTTTGTGTGTCAATAAAATTGGAGGATCTTTTCCAGCCTGCATTCGTCCTCGCTTTCGTGTTTTTTGCTTTGATTAGTGAATTATTGACTTTTACTGACATCAGTAAGGAGCAAGAAAAAGTTTCCCCAATGGGGTACTTAGCTTTAGTTGAAGACTTCGGTTCTGAAACTCAAAAACGAAAATTTCAGGAGTCTGCCAACCGGCACTTGTGAACTGCTTCTGCTTCGGGCACCACACGGCAGGAAAGACTGATGTAATGACACTGGCTGCATGCTTTATACCCCTGACTACTTGACATCACGGAAGATGACACAGCAACCAACGCAGGACCCAAGACTTTGATAAGCAGGCCGTCTGAGGGCTACTGCAAGCCGATAACCTAAATGTAATGACTGCAATAGTGAAACACGAAGAACATCAGAAGGGAGGCAAACATCTCTTTAGAAAATCACAGCAGTCTTCTCAGGATGCTCCTTCTGAGGTTTACTCCCACAGTAGGAGAGAACTATAATGGGCACTGCCCGCACAGCAAGTGTGGTCCACAAAATCAGGGCTTGCGCGGAGCTTTCACAGGTGGGCCCTTTCAGCTATCCTGAGGAGCTGCCTGACTGTCCTGCTTTGGGAGCAGTCCTGGGTCACTTGGCTCTTCATCCAGAAGCTTGGTAGGCCATCACCTTAGACGTGGGTGTTAGTCATTTCCAGAGGCTATACCATTTCATTTTTTTAGAAATTCCAAGTTTCAGTCACAAATGTGTCCAAGAAGTTCTATCCTATCAGAAATAGCAGGCAGCGTTAGAGATTCAGAAGCTGCTGTCAGTCATCCAAGATGTCCTGCCAAACCTATGAGGATCTGAGGTCTACTCAAGGTTCTGCTTTATGGTGTCAAAAATGAGCAAGGACCTTAAGCTAATTTTGGATTTGAGCAAATTAAATAAAATTTAATAAAATAAGAATAAATAGAAATTCCCCTTGTAAAATGGACCAAATTCTGGATTGTCACAGTGTAGTCCGTTTTACCTCTGTTGAGGAAGGACAATCGGATGTGCTCGATAGATCTCAAGGCTGCCTCACATCATATCAAGATAGAGGCATTCAGTGAGGTTCCAGTACTTGTGGCTGGGGGCCAACCATTATCAGTTCAGAGTCCTGCCAATCAATCTTGCCATCGCCTTCTGGATGTTTGCCAAGTGCATGGCAGTGTTGGCAGCCTGGCTTCAGCTGCAGGAATTTTGGGTCTTTCCTTACCTCGGCGATTGGTTCCTCAAGACTTGAGTGAGCCCTCACACCTTTGTTTCTCACTACAAGCTGGGCATTTAGTTTAAGTCCATGGCATCTTTTGGCTTTACTATGTTGCAGATATCCTTCTGTAGATGCTCACAGGGGTTTTTACATGGCTGGGCCTCATCCTGCAGGTTGAAAGACATTAGATATGAAAGTTATGTACTTAACATAACGATAAATCTGTTTTAGCTGTCTCCATCTGGTTAACATTTTCCCACCTCCTGCCTTGCTTTTTTGGCAAGTCTCTTCTCCTAAGGTGACTGAGTGGGAGAGGTTTGGTTGTTCCCTTTATCTTGGAGACCTTTATTCTCCTCCTTTATGTGGTAATTATACCTTGGTGTGCTAGACTGAGGGGGGCAAACTTGATCTGAGTTATTTTCTAGGGAGCGGGGGGTTGTGGGTAGTAGAAATGGAGCCCAGCGAGTTAGTTTTAGCTTTGGCTGGTGCCTGGTCTGAGCCAAATCTGATAACCCACAGATGGAACCAGATGGAGACTGACAGCATGGATCTATCGTTATGTTAAGCACATAACTTTAGTTTCTGAAAGAAGGCCCTTTTTCTAAAAATAGTGCTTCTTTACTATAAATATGTTTAATGTTCATGTACAGTCTGACAACACCCACAATGATAAAACTCCCAGCATTGTTCCATTCATTATGTTGTGTTTCTTTAACAAGTTTTTGGAGTCCATAATAAAAGTGGGTAGGTGTAAAACATAAGTTGGAATACATACTTATCTTGTCTGCCTGCTGAAGTAAAGTTACCACATCTAAATATAAATTGGTCGTCTTAGAGAGTTATTCAGATCCGTATGTATCTTAGGCATACAGTAAAAAAAAAAATTCTTGCCCTTTTTACTATCAATTAGATTTATTCACAGATGGGGAAACATTTTTGAATCCCTTGCAATAGCAGTACCTGTAACTTAAGAACTGCAGTATTACTTTAAGTTTTAGTACTCACTATGCATGTGTTTGTCTCATACAAGTGTGACATAATTCCTCTTAGCTGCTGTTTTCAACAACATCCTTTATATTACTTAACTCTTTTATTGCTTGCCGTTCCTCATTTCATCACTACACTGTTTATTTGTATTAAATTCATCTATTGAATCAAGCATATGGATCCAGCATCAAAATAATAAAGTATATTGCCAAATGGAGACGGTCTTCTTAAAGACGCAATGACTTTGTCCGATTGTGTAAAGTTTATTGATTCAATATCATTAAACCAATTAGTAGTTTTGTCCTTAGAACTGTTATGAAAATAATGCAATAATTTTAATTTGTGTGCTTTCATATCATGCAAATGAGGTACATTTTTAAAAACAAATATTAGTCCCTTTTGCATAGTTTCAAAATATTCAGAAGACAATTTAATAGTGGATAAGTTAATTGTAACAACTGGTTAGGAAAATTACTACAAGTTGGTCATTGCAGCCAAAAAAAAAAACACAGAAAGCAGTTGAGTAGTCATTGTATAAAAGCATTGCCTGAGTTGCAGATCTAGTCCTTGATCTCAGTTGTTATAATGCCATTTTTGTCGTCTTTGAAAATCATTTAGCTCATTTCTTCCTTGATTGTTGGATCTGATGTTATCCATGTCATTATTCATCACCGTAGGGTCTTAGATTCGACATCGGATCCGAGCCGGAAACATTCAAACTGACAGATCCAAGGTTCAGACTCCTCCATCTCTCATAATGCCCTGCTGCCCTGTAACCCTCGGATCTCATTTGCCGCTATTCAATACAGACGCAATCCCTTGGCTCTTGCATCCAGATAAGTGTTTGGTTTCTGCTTTTGGCTTTACCTTAATATAGTTTTGTGGGCTTAACTCCTTTTAAGTGATTTGTTAGTTTTTTTGTATAGTAGTTCCCTCTCCTCCCTTAGTTTTAACTAGTTAGGTAATTTGTTGCTAGCAAGGAGCTTTTGGCACCCCCCCCCCTCTTATTTTTCCCTTCTCTTTGCAGTTAGGGCTCTTGTAATTAGCGTTTTACTGTAATTGTTTTTGACCCTTACTATGTCTGAAAAGTCTTCCAGTTATACAAAATGCTCGTCGTGAGGTCGGAAGATGCCCAATTCTGACTCGCACGAGGAGTGCTTATATTGCTTAGTGGCTCCTCCACCTGGAAGCTTATGCGACATTTATGCTGCATTCATCCCCAGGGCCTTGGCGGAGCGCTGCCATAAACGTCTGAAAGGCATGGCTCAGGGGGGACCCTTCCATTTCCCCTTCTAAGTCTTCCTCTTTGCATCCAAAGAGGAAGACCCCTACTTTTCCTTTGGTGCCTTCTAAGAAACGCATGCTGTTGGATCCTAGATCCCTGGATCCGATCCCAGTCTGGATCATCTCAGATCCAAGATCTTAGGATCTGAGATCTGTGGTGTCTTCCTCCGGATCCAAGACTTCTTCAGATCAGAGGCCGTCTGATCCAGCCAGGGTTAGGCCAGCCTTGGATCTGACCAGTTCATTGGATCTGTTTGCAAATTCTACTTGGCCATCGGATCCGGCAGGTTTATCAGATGCAACAGTTGTTCAACAGACTGCTTCACCCTCTACCTCCAGGCAGGTATTCAGTCGGCTCCTAGGCCTCAGAGCCTAACTCTGGAACACTGGCACAAGTCTTTAGGGTTACCGGCCAAGTCTCCCACTCCTCCTCTTCCTCCAGATCATCCAGGGGTATGTTGCCTTCTGACATGGACAGGATGATGACCTTTCTCAAAGCCCAAGTTGGGCTGGGGCTTTTGACATCCCCAGCCCATCCAGCCCAAGGGGCTTAGCCTATTCCAGTTAGTCATTCTCCTCTTCCAACTCTAGGGGATTGTGAACCTTGGAACCTAGGCACCTGAGGTCAGATCCTTGCAGAGCCGAGTATTCCTCCTTTCTTGACCCAGTCACGGTCCCTGGCGTGCTCTGTTCCTCCACCCTCGGACCAGAGTGAGCCCCATGCCGGAGTGATCAGTGCCAGCTCCATGGGGTGGGATTAGGTCCAGTCTTTTCGGACCAGTCTCTCCCCCTAAAGTCCTCAGCCTTCAGTAGCTCCAGACCAGTATCATCTTGGGGGTCATGGTGCTGTATCAGGAGTTTCATCTCCTACCCCTCTGGGTCCATCCTTGCCTCTCTACTTTGGATGGTGATGCCTCCCATCCTGTCCAGGATCAGCCCTCCTGTTTGAGCCTTCATGGGGACTTCCTCCCCAGAGCCCCCCACGGAGGAGGTACCTTGTAAGAGGAAGTGCAAAAGGAGACGCTTGGCTCCCCTTCAGAGTCCCTCACTGAGGATACAGACCTGGATGAAGGAGATGGGTCTCCCAGATCTCCGCTCGGCAATTTCCCCTTTGAGGAAATCCTTGAGATCCAGAAGCATAAGGGCGGATGGTCTCCCCAACCCCCATCTTCGGAAGAGTCTGTGTTTCTGAAGGCTTTCGCGACAGGCCTGTCTACTTCCAGGGTGACCCCCCCCCGCCACAGACAAGGTTAGTAGATATTTATCGCTAGCAGGGTATGGAAGGATCCCGACACTGTGGAGCCAGTTCCCAAACGAGCAGATAAATAACTCAGCCCTTTTGTTGACTACCCCTTCTGGCGCAAAGGAGCTGATTGAGCAGAGGTCCACAGTCCCTGCCCCGAACAGAGTGTCATGGGCAATAGACCATCATTGGAAGCGCGTGTATGCCACTGATACCTTTGGAATGAGGGCAGTTGATTACTTTTCACACTATACCCGCCTCCAAAGGGACTTGATCAAAGAACTCTCCACTTCCCTTAGAGTTATTGCCAGTGGGGGACTTCTAAAACGTGTCTCCCAAGCTTTCTTTTCTGATGTCCCTCGCCATTTCCTCGATGAGGCTAATTTCCAGTGCTGCAGAAGTTTGCTATCGAGCAGCATGTACCAGCATAGCTATAAGGCAGCATGCTTGGTTTATATCTATGCGGGTGTGTGGAACCCTTCAAAGCATCCTTTACCAATGCCCCCTTTCAGTCTACCCTCTTCAGACCTTCCGTGAAACTTACTTTGTCCCACAGAGAGCAGAAGGGGAAGACGTCTGTGGTCAGGATAAAGCTTTTTTACTCCTCAGAGGTCCTTCTCCAAGACCCAGTGAGGAACTAGAAAGATGCGGTTCCAGAAGGCAGTCTCCCTTCCCGGACGCTCCTGGTGACTTCTCTTTCAGATGCAGGCAGAGAGATTTCAGTGGCTGCTGATGTCCTATAAAGGCGGGGGGGGGGGTCCACAAAATCAGCGCTGCAGGGAGCCTTCTCTGAACATCCCTATCTGCACTTTTTAGGCATTGCTCGACTGCTCTACCCTGGAGGCAGTCAGAGGTTGCATTTCCCTTCACCCACTAGCCTGGACAAACATTACCTCTGATCAGTGGGTGGTAAATATCATTTCCAGGGACTGTTTCATTCCCTTTTCGGAACCCCTTCCCTGATGTTCCATCCAGTCATAGGGAGTCAAAGAAGTTCAACAACTTCTTCAAAAAACACCTACTAAATAAAATGACCACCAGTGTAACAAAACCAAATAAATCCAAAACACTGGTGCAACAGAGGAAGACACCAACCAGATTTAATGTAAAAAACATCTTTACTCAATGCTTTTCTCAAAGGACTTCTTTAGAAATAAATATACATACATTTACCACACTTTTTATACAAAAAACACGTCTCTCCCAAAAACACAATTGAATACCAAATCAATTAAGCAACAAATCCGCATTTAAATATATATTTGTAACTTGATAGTTAACATACAAAAGTATAAAAATACAACAGTTAAAGCAAATATACTTGCTATCTACTATCTGTTAAAAAAACATTTAATATTAATTCATTTAAACCTGGGGATTATCGGCCCCCAGTCTAAGCTGCCATAATGACTCTTTCCTTTCCACTCTGTTTTTTCAAGTTGCCTCCCCTTAGATCAACCCCAATATGCTCCAAAACTGTAAAGGAACATTTTCTATATGAGCTACATTGAGCGGAATGTCTGAA
Source organism: Protopterus annectens (assembly GCF_019279795.1). NCBI lineage: Eukaryota > Metazoa > Chordata > Ceratodontiformes > Protopteridae > Protopterus > Protopterus annectens. The sequence goes on from NC_056725.1 coordinate 554,641,815, forward strand.
CAATGCATTTTTATCATCCTTGGTCTTAATAGCATAATAATGCTCTTTAATGCATTTGCTCAGACTCCTAGTAGTCATCCCTACAATAAAATGCAGTGCAACCCGAACATAATGCAATATACACTAGATTGGTAGAATTACAATGGAATCTCCCAGGTACACTGATAGTGCGATTAAAATGAAGTAAATTAACATTAGGTCCATCATGAATATATCTACAGATGTTGCAATGAAGACATTTATACATGCCCCTGGGTTGATCAGTAACTGGCATGGCTACTAAAGTATCCAAGAAAACTAATAGAATAAGAAAACTCACTTTATTAAAACAAAGCTTTCCGGAATGTCCCTTCCTCAGTGTTAATTTAATACATTTAAATTTAAACACATATATATATACTCAATACATCAAAACCACCTGACGTAGCCATCCTATAAAAACATAATATGAAAACAGGTTAATTAACATGTAAAATTATATTAAAAATCCAAATAAAATATATATGCCCAAGAGCAAGTGCATCTTACATGAATATGCAAAATATGTATTATAAGGCATTATGTACATCTGAATATATATTTAATTTTAAACAATGATATTGTTTCTGTTTAAACTCTATCATTGGTTTAACAGTAACCATATTGTTTAAGCCCAGCTTTTTATCTGCTTGCAACCTTATAATCCATTTATATTCAGAGATGTCTAGTTTATTATTTATATCACCTAACCTTAAGCTTCTATTTCTTACTTCTAAGACCTTAAATTTAAAATTTTGTGTTATACTTTTATCCATCCTATGCTGTGTTAAAGCATTAGAAGGAACGTTTCTTCTCATATCTGATTTATGTTCGATAATTCGTTCTTTTAATGTCCTTGAACATTTGCCTACATAGAAACCTGAGCATTGTGTGCAGGTAGCCAGATAAACAAACCATTGCAGTTCTACACATTGCCTGACATTTTATTTCATACCTGATATGATTTATGGATTGTTCAAAGAATTTTTTTACACAAATAGTGCAACAACTACAAGCATGACAAGGTAATGTAAAATTGCAATAAATTCATTTCAAAGTCCTTATAACACAACCTTTTCTTTAAGTTATACATTTTCCTGTATGCAAACCTTGGTGTATGTCCTAATAATTTACTTAACTCAGGTTGGGCCATCAAAATGCGCCAATTCCTTCTAATTATTAGTTCAACATACTTGGTCATATTATATGTAGTAACATACCTTAATGTAGCTTGTGAATCACTATTCTCTCTTTCCAAGGTTATAAAGTCACTAGGAAAAGGGCGTGCATAAGTACTTCTATTTTTCAAAATATTATCCCTTATTTCCTTTACATATCCCATATTATACCCTCTATTCTGCAAATCATTGCATAGTACATTCATCTGTTGCTCGCAGCTATATGGATCAGTATTGAGTCGACTGATTCTTAACAATTCCATTGAATACATAAAGTGCATGCATGCTTTTTGCATGTGTGTATCTATTGACCTGTATGTTTTTCCTAAATTCACAAGTTCCTAACTCATTATTACAGCCCTTATATAACTCAACATCCAGGAAAGACATTTTAGTACTAGATGAATTCATTGTGAATTTAAAAAAATCAGTAGTGTTTAGATAAAGCACAAAATTGTTCAACTGTTGTTCATTGCCTTCCCATAAAAGAAAAGTCATCTACAAAACGCTGATAAAATAATATATTATTCTTATACATAATTTCATTAAAAATGTATGTTTTCTCCCATTGGCTTAGAGCAATATTGGCGTATGTATTCGCCATGGGAGTCCCCATGGCTATGCCCGAAATTTGTAGATCAGACTGTTTAAATAAAAAAACATTTTTCAAGACAATTTCTATTGCACTACATAGGACCTCAATGTCTCTCCCTTTCATTTTTGAACCTTCACATAGAAAATCACGAATAGCATTGATCCCATAATCATTTGGTATAATGGTAAATAAAGCAGCTATGTCCATGGTTACCATAATGTATTCACGATTCCTATTATTGTCATACCATTGATATAATTTCTTCAAAAAGTCTCCTGTGTCTTTTATGTAACTAGGACATAGTTAAATATTTACTCAACCTCTCCTGGACAGAAACAGATGGGGGGGGTTCTGTTGACCAACCCCTCCCACATAGGTCTCATTGATGGTGATGTCAGGGACTTGTGTAGTTTGGGTATTCCGTATATTATTGGAATTACAGGAGTTGAAACCATTAAATAATTAAAGAGCTCCAAGGTAATATCACCTTGCACTTGCAAATCATAGATGAACATATTCACATCACTAATAATTTTTCTGACTTCAGCAGGTGTAACCTCTTTAAATGTTTTCATATCGTCCAAGAAGTCATGCATCAATTCAACATACTTATTCTTATCAAAGATCACTGTTGCTCTCCCCTTGTCAGCCTGTTTGATTATAATGTTCTTATTATTAATCAGTGATCTATAAGCTTCATGCTCTTCGTAAGTAATATTAAACGATCTAAATCTCATTTTCCACTTAATTACATCATTGATCAACTGTCTTAATTCATCTTCACATACAGAATTAAATGCATTTAATATTGGAACATTATTAGGAATAAACACACTTTTTTTCTTTAACTTGTTAGGGATTACAGTCTGTATGCCCCCATAAATCATTTTTAAACTAACATTTCTAATAAATATTTTTAAGTCAGTTAAAGCCTCAATGATAGTATCATTGCTGCTCATGATGAATTGTAGGCCTTTATTTAAAAGCCTTTCCACATCAGTTAAAACGAGAGTAGATAAATTTACAACAGAGGAGTTCGGCTTACCAGTCACTCGCGCCCCTGTTTGCTGTTTGGTAAAGGACTGTTGCTCTTCCTTTTCCCCACGCCTATATTGAAGCGCTGCTGGGAGCGACCTCTCGACTGAGGGCGACTGTTGATATCCACTTTCTCTGTTAAATTTGGTACTATGGGCTGTGAAAGGTTTTATTAGTGATGTGAATATGTTCATCTATGATTTGCAAGCGCAAGGTGATATTACCTTGGAGCTCTTTAATTATTTAACAGTTTCAATTCCTGTAATTCCAATAATATACGGAATACCCAAACTACACAAGTCCCTGACATCACCACCAATGAGACCTATAGTGTCTGGGAGGAGTTGGTCAACAGAACCCATATCTGTTTTTGTCCAGGAGAGGTTGAGTAAATATTTAACTCTATGTCCTAGTTACATAAAGAGACAGGAGATTTTTTGAAGAAATTATATCAATGGTATGACAATAATAGGAATCGTGAATACATTATGGTAACCATGGACATAGCTTCTTTATTTACCATTATACCAAATGATTATGGGATCAATGCTATTCGTGATTTTCTATGTGAAGGTTCAAAAATGAAAGGGAGAGACATTGAGGTCCTATGTAGTGCAATAGAAATTGTCTTGGAGAAGAATGTTTTTTTATTTAACAAACAGTCTTATCTACAAATATCGGCCGTAGCCATGGGGACTCCCATGGCGAATACATATGCCAATATTGTTCTAAGCCAATGGGGAGAAACCATACATTTTTAATGAAATTATGTATAAGAATAATATATTATTTTATCAGCGTTTTGTAGATGACTTTTCTTTTATGGTAAGGCAATGAACAACAGTTGAATAATTTTGTGCTTTATCTAAACAACACTACTGATTTTTTAAAATTCACAATGAATTCATCTAGTACTAAAATGTCTTTCCTGGATGTTGAGTTATACAAGGGCTGTAATAATGAGTTAGGAACTTGTGTATTTAGGAAAAACATACAGGTCAATAGATACACACATGCAAAAAGCATGCATGCACGTTGTGTATTCAATGGAATTGTTAAGAATCAGTCGACTCAATACTGATCCATATAGCTGCGAGCAACAGATGAATGTACTATGCAATGAATTGCAGAATAGAGGGTATAATATGGGATATGTAAAGGAAATAAGGGATAATATTTTGAAAAATAGAAGTACTTATGCACACCCTTTTTTTAGTGACTTTATAACCTTGGAAAGAGAATAGTGATTCACAAGCTACATTAAGGTATGTTACTACATATAATAATATGACCAAGTATGTTGAACTAATAATTAGAAGGAAGTGGTGTATTCTGATGGCCCAACCTGAGTTAAGTAAATTATTAGGACATACGCCAAGGTTTACATGCAGGAATATGTATAACTTAAAGAAAAGGTTGTGTTATAAGGACTTTGAAATTAATTTATTGCAAGTAGTAACATATAATGTAGGTACATTACCTTGTCACGCTTGTAGTTGTTGCACTGATATTTGTGTAAAAAATTCTTTGAACAACCCATAAATAATATCAGGTATGAAATAAAATGTCAGGCAACGTGTAGAACTGCAATGGCCGTCTTATCTGGCTACCTGCACACAATGCTCAGGTTTCTATGTAGGCAAATGTTCAAGGACATTAAAAGAATGAATTATCGAACATAAATCAGAGATGAGAAGAAACATTCCTTCTAATGCTTTAACACAGCATAGGATGGATAAAGGTATAACACATAATTTTAAATTTAAGGTCTTAGAAGTGATAAATAGAAGCCTAAGGTTAGGTGATATAAATAATAAACTAAACATCTCTGAATATAAATGGATTATAAGGTTGCAAGCGGATTACTGTTAAACCAATGTTAGAGTTTAAACAGAAACAATATCATTAATTGTTTAAAATTAAAAATATATTCAGATGTAAATAATAATGCAAATTTTGTATATTCATGTAAGATGCACTTGCTCTTAGGTATATATAATTTATTTGGATTTTTAATGGAAATATATCATTTTAAATGTTAATTAACTTGTTTTCATATTATGTTTTTATAGAATGGCTGTCCAGGTGGTTTTGATGTTTTGAGTATATATATGTGTTTAAATTTAAATGTATTAAATTAACACTGAGGAAGGGGCATTCCCGAAAGCTTTGTTTTAATAAATTGAGTTTTCTTATTCTATTTGTTTTCTTGAATATTTTTGCATTCAGCATAGAAAAGATTTAGAACTGTGGTTGGAGATTGTTTCTTTATATGGCTACTAAAGTCTCATTTTTTTCAAGCATACTCTTAATAATAATAGATTTTTTTTGTATACAAAAATGTGTTTATCACCTAAAATGTTACAAAGTTCATTATTACCGGTAAATAATTTTCCAGTTATTAAAGACTACTGATTTAATTTTATTACTATCTATAGTCATATTAATAATACATTTAGGTGTAGTTAAAAACGAAGTGGGGGTAGAATAACCAGTAATATTCTTAACACAAAGCCCCTTCTTAATAATAGAGGAAACTGATTCCCTTCTCTCAATGATGTTACTACTCACTTCTTGAAGTAGACAGTGGGTACCCCCTACACAAAAATAAATCACTAATAAATTTAACTTAGTTAAGAAATAAGTTGTCATCTGTAGTTATACGTGATGCTCTAATAAACTGACCCTTGGGCACATTTCTCTTCATATACATGGGGTGATTACTACTGAAGTGTAAGTAATTATTAACATAAGTAGCCTTTCTAAAGATAGGACTAGAAAAGCATCTATCTAAAGAATTCCACTCCAGACTCACATCCAAATAATTTACATTATTGCCATGACCACTTAAAGTAAATTTCAAAAAGTCACAGCTTGCATTCATTCGTGCTAAAAGCAAAGAAGGTTTGTCAGAGGGACCTTTAATAATAAAAAAAACAAATAGTCAATGTTCCTGCAGTAAAATAAAATATCTGAGGCAAGACTGATGGTAGCTAAGAGTTCTTCCTCCACCATGCCATCACCAACCCAGCAAAGGCTGGGGTTACACTGGCCCCCATTGCTACACCAGAGCTGTTTATAACTTTTCTTGTTGAAAATAAAGAAGTTATTATCTAATAATAATTCCAACAAGGAACAGCATGTTTTTACTGAAGATTCAGACCAAGTAGTGTATTTAGAAAGAAAGTGAGATACAAACTTTATTCCTTCAACTTGTGGAATACATATATACAGAGAGACAACATCTACAGTCATAATAAAAAAACTCAGTCTTATCAGTATTAAAGTTCACCTGACTTTGACTAAATAGCCTAATCTGATCCAAGAATGACCAAGAATCTTTAACAAATAAAGGTAAACTTTGAACCAGTGGATTAAGTAATGAGTCTAAGTATAATGATAGACCCTCTGTAATACTACCAGAAGAAGCAACGGTAGGTCTAAATGGTGGATTTGATGTATTTTTATGAATTGTGTGTATACCAAATAGTATACCCAATCTGAAAATCATAAATTTCAGCAGAATTCTCACCATTCATCAACAGGTCATATAATACATACTTTACAAACCTGTAACTTCTATCTATAACATTGCCATGGTGGGAGAACGAACTCTTACCTACCAAATTTACTTTGTGGTCATGGCAATAATGTAAATTATTTGGATGTGAGTCTGGAGTGGAATTCTTTAGATAAATGCTTTTCTAGTCATATCTTTAGAAAGGCTACTTATGTTAATAATTACTTACACTTCAGTAGTAATCACCCCATGTATATGAAGAGAAATGTGCCCAAGGGTCAGTTTATTAGAGCATCACGTATAACTACAGATGACAACTTATTTCTTAACCAAGTTAAATTTATTAGTGATTTATTTTTGTGTAGGGGGTACCCACTGTCTTTACTTCAAGAAGTGAGTAGTAACATCATTGAGAGAAGGGAATCAGATGTTCTTCATCTCACATTGCTGCAGTCCTTACATATGGGTCGTCCGCTGTCCTCGGTCGGCCCGAATACCAAAGTATTAGGCTGACATCGGTCAAGGCGCTTTAGACTGACATCAGAACGTCAGGGTACAAAAGCGCATGACCGACGTCATATCCTCAGTCTTTTTTGTCGCATGGTCCGATGCAGAAGCAGCGTTGCAAGTGCCGTTCGGCATTCTGAAATTTTTCGAGTTCGGAGTTTCAGACCGAATCCAAGTTGGCTAAGTACCCCGTTGGGGAATATTTTGGTTTTTTCTTGCCTCAGTGTATTACCGGATGTCAGAAAGTGAATAACTGTATTTCTTGTGGGAAACAGATACCGCATAGGGATTATCATTCTTTGTGCATTCCTTGTTTGGGGCCTGAGCACGACGTTGTTGGGTGTCGCTTTTGTGCTAGGTTCAATAAGCGCACTATTGCGAAGGTTAGATTGTGCTAGGCTGGTCTTGAAGCGGTGCAATTATAATATGCCGCCGGACTCTCCGCGCCCGCTTCTTCGAAGAAGCGCAAAGACAAAACAGTTAAACCCAGGCAAGATGAGTCGTCCGTTCCGGACGCCGGTTCTTTAGAGGCTTCAGTGGAACCGGTGGTTCCGACGGAGACTTCTTTGGAGTCTCAGGGGGAGACTTTGATTTTGCAGGATGTGGCCTCTCAAGAGGCAGGTCAGGCTGAAGGGGCTTCTCAGGTTACTGTACTCCCCTCCCTTCCTAGGGTGGTTAGGCCCTCTCCTTCTGTTTCCAAGGCTTCTCCCAGAGGCAGGCCAGGTTTAGCTTCTGTTGGTGTCACTCCTACTTCAGCAGGGTCTGTGCCTAAGAAGCACATGCTTAAAATGGCAGAAGATTTGATTACTCTGATTAGAGGTTCTTTGCCCCCGCCTGATAAGAGGCCTAGGGTGGAGCCAGAATTGGGAAGTTTTGAGCAGGCTTCGGATGTTTCAGAGTCTTCGGCTGAAGACTTGCAGGAGTACTCTCCTTATTCTGATTCTGATGCAGATGATTCCACTCCTTCTGCTTCTCCTCCAGAGGATTTTTCTTTTTCAGAGACACTTCATTCTATGAGGGAACATTTTAAGTGGGAAGGTCAGGACTTCTCTGATTCTCGGAAAAGGCTTAGGGAATTTTTGCTTTTACCCCAACACAGGCCTTTGGCTATACCTCCTGTTCTGGATGTTGTGGAAGATGTGTTTTCAGAGGCTTCACTTAATCCTGATTCTCTGCCTCCTGTGCCTGTTAAACCGGATAGGTATTACAGGGTGCCTGAGGCTCATAAATATCTTTATAAGAGTCCTAGGGCGGACCCAGAAACTATTAGTCAGGGACCTAAGGGTGTTAAGGCCTCTGTTGTAAAGAATCCAGTTCCTCTAGATAAAGAGGCCAGAGCTTTGGATAGATGGGGAAAGAAGGTCTATACATCTTCTACCTTAGCTATGAGGGCTTTGAATTGCCAGTTTCATATGTTGAAATATCAAAACTTTCTTCTTTCTCAATTGAAGTCTAAGGTGGATGCTCTGGCGGAAGGCATTGAGTGTAAAGAATTACAAGATTTGGTGCATGTCTCTGAACAGGTGGGTAAGCATTCATTACAATGTGGTTTTGATGCTGTGCAGGCCTCGTCTAGGGTGGCTGCCACTGGTTCAGTTCTTCGCAGGCACGCCTGGCTGAAGGATCAGAATTTATCTGACCATGTTAAGACAAGGATTTTGGATGCTCCTTTGCAGTCTGATGTGTTGTTTGGTTCACCTGTGGAGTCAGTCTTGAAGAAAATGGAAGACAAGGCTAAGTCTATGCAGGCTGTTAAAGATTCTTTGCAAGTTCAGCCTCCGCAGTTTAGTAGGAATTGGCCTGCTAAGGGGTGGACGTATCCTTCTTATGATTCTCAGTCTAGGGGTAGATCTAGACGTGGTAGGGGCAGAGCTCAGGGTTCTTTCAGACCTAGAACAGGGAGTTCACCTGCACAATCTTCGGGTGAGGGCAGGGGCCAGTCCTTTCGTAAACAGGCCCAATGACCTACTTTTTCAGCTGCCAGATCCTTCTTGCCTGGCAGCACCTTTGGGAGGAAGGTTGGCACTCTTCAAGGAAAATTGGATTTTGATTACCCAAGACAAATGGGTATTGGATATCATACACCAAGGTTACAAGTTTTATTTCCATACCTTGCCTCCTTTCAAAGGCATGCCAGACGTTCCTCCGCAGCAAAGACTAGAGGCTCACAAACAAATTTCTCTACTACTTCAATTAGGGGCCATACAACCGGTCCCTCTGCCAGAAGTGGGCCTAGGATTTTATTCTCGCCTGTTTCTAGTACCAAAGAAAGGGAACACGTGGAGACCAATTTTGAATTTATCTATCCTCAACACATATCTAGACATTCCCAAGTTCAAAATGTTGACGTTATATCAGCTTTTACCTCTGCTGGGCAAAGATCACTGGATGGTGACTCTGGATCTCAAGGAGGCTTATCTTCATGTTCCTATCAGGCTCAGTTGCAGGAAGTATCTGCGTTTTCGAGCTGGGACTTCTCATTATCAGTTCTCTGCATTGCCCTTTGGCTTATCTACTGCGCCCAGAGTGTTCACGAAGGTTCTGGCTCCAGTGGTAGCTTTCTTCAGGCTAAGAGGAATACAAATCTATCCTTATTTGGACGATTGCCTGATTCTGGCCCAAGGAAAGGACGATCTTCTTCATCATTTACAGTATGTGATGGCAGTGTTAAGATGCCTGGGGTATTCTGTGAACGAAATAAAGTCCAGTCTAGTACCCTCTCAGGACATGTGCTTTCTGGGTGTGAGACTGAATACAGCATCCCAGATGGCCTTTTGACCCCGGACAAACAAAAGAATCTTTCTCTTTACTTCCACCAATTGTCTCGTCAGTCCAGGCTGACTGCAAGGACAGTCCTTCAAGCCTTGGGGTTCATGGCATCTTGTATTCTGGTACTTCCCAATGCCAAACTGCATATGAGGAAGCTACAATGGTATCTCAAAATGTATGGACGCAGCACTGCCAAGATATGGACACTGTCATTCAGATAATACCTTGCATTCAAAAGGAATTTTTGTGGTGGGCTCAGGAATGTCACCTAAACAAGGGACTCTCTGTGACCCGACCAGAGGCGAGTCAGATTCTAACGACAGATGCCTCAGACAAAGCTTGGGGAGCTCATCTAAATGGAAAATGGGTACAAGACACGTGGCCTGCCAGACTTCAACATTTACATATCAACTTGAAGGAGATGTTAGCAGTCCAATTTGCATTGATAGCTTTCAAGGATTTACTTCTTCCAGGGCAGGTGTTGATTCAAACAGACAACACAACTGTCATGTGGTACATCAACAAGCAAGGGGGGGACATTCATATCCTCTATGCAGACAAGCAATGATTTTGTGGGAGACTGCTCTCAGTTTACAGCTAAATCTTCAGGCAAGGTTTCTGCCAGGAGCACAGAACTCCTTAGCAGATGTGTTGAGCAGACAAATTATGGATCCCCACGAGTGGAAATTGGATCCTCATGTATTTCAGAAATTGACAGTGTTATGGGGAACTCCAGACATAGATCTGTTCGCTTCTCCACTAAATTACCAGCTGCCAAAGTTTTGCACAAAAGGTTTCATCCCACAGCTTGGAAAGTGGATGCTCTCTCATTCAATTGGAGCAATCTTCACGTGTATGCCTTTCCACCTCTGCCTCTCCTCCCAAAGGTACTCCTGAAGGTCAGACAGGACAAGCCAAACATGATTTTAATAGCTCCGGATTGGCCTCGACAGCACTGGTACCCATTACTGAGAAGTCTGGTACGGAAGCCTCCATGGCCGTTGCCTTCGATTCCTCACCTGCTGTCTCAGGAGAACAGTCATTTACTCAATGTCAAACTTCACTCTCTGCATCTAACAGCCTGGCATATTCTGTTTTAAACCCTGGAGGGTCTCAGCTTCCACAACAAGTTTTGAATGTTATTTTGGAGGCCAGAAGGCCTAGTACAAGGAAAGTTTACGCAGATAAATGGAGGAGATTTTTATTTTGGAGTACAGCAAAGGACTTTGATGTTTCTAAACCTAATCTAAGTGTTGCTCTTCAATACCTTACTGAGTTATTGGACAAAGGTTTGTCCTTCTCCTCTATAAAGGTTCATGCTGCAGCAATTTCTGCTCACTATGACTGTGACCCACCATTATTTTCTCATCCTTTGTTTAAGCAATTCCTTAGAGGGGCAAAGAATATAAGACCCCCACGAAGAGCTCCTACTCCTGCTTGGGATCTCAATTTTGTGTTGGAGAAACTCACTCTACAACCTTTTGAGCCTGCAGCAACTGCAGAGTTGAAATATTTATCATGGAAGACTGCCTTTTTGTTGGCCATTACCTCTGCGAGAAGGGTTTCTGAATTACAGGCCCTTATGGCGGTTGAGCCTTTCTTAATTTTCCACAAGGATAGGGTGTCTTTGCGTACTAACCCTTCTTTTATGCCTAAAGTGGTTTCTAGTGTGGCTTTAAACCAAACTATTCATTTGCCTACTTTTTATGCAAACCCCCAAAATAAAGGGGAGAGGATTTTGCACACTTTGAATATACACAGACAGTTGCGATATTATTTGAGCAGAACTAAAGGGTTCAGGCAGTCTCAGCAGTTGTTTGTTTCTTTTGCTTTGGGTTCTCAGGGCAAACTAGTTTCAAAACAAACTATTTCTAAGTGGATTGGTTTTTGTATTACTTTCTGTTATTCCCATCATGGTAAGGAGATTCCAGCTGGGATTAGGCCTCATTCCACTAGGGCTACTGCCACTTCTACAGCTTTTTAAGGGGTGGCTACTAAAGATATTTTGGAAGCAGCTACTTGGAGTTCAGTGCATACTTTCTCTAAGCATTACCACCTTCCACTTTACTCTAAATCTAGGGCTGGATTTGCCACTGCAATTTTACAGGGCATTTTGGCAGCCCCTAATGCTTTTAGTTCGCCATCCTCCCTTACCTCTGCTTTGGGATTCTACCCATATGTAAGGACTGCAGCAATGTGAGATGAAGAACATAGTACAGTTTTGTACCTACCATAAATGTAGATGTTCGAAGATCCACATTGCTGCAGTCCAATTTACCCTCCCTCCTTCCTCTGTAGTTAGAGGTGGTGGTGTGGTTTGGGTTGTACATATTGTAAATATGGTTAGTGCAGGGGTGGTTGGTTATTTTTTGGCTTTAGCCTTTGTTGTTAGGGCCTTCTGACATCTGGGGCAAGAAAAGACTGAGGATATGACGTCGGTCATGCGCTTTTGTACCCTGACGTTCTGATGTCAGTCTAAAGCGCCTTGACCGACGTCAGCCTAATACTTTGGTATTCGGGCCGACCGAGGACAGCGGACTACCCATATGTAAGGACTGCAGCAATGTGGATCTTCGAACATCTACATTTATGGTAGGTACAAAACTGTACTTTTCCTCTATTATTAAGAAGGGGCTTTGTGTTAAGAATATTACTGGTTATTCTACCCACACTTCGTTTTTGACTACACCTAAATGCATTATTAATATGACTATAGATAGTAATAAAATTAAATCAGTAGTCTTTAATAACTGGAAAATGATTTCAGGTAATAATGAACTTTGTAACATTTTAGGTGATAAACCCATTTTTGTATACAAAAAAATCTAACACTATTAAGAGTATGCTTGAAAAAAAAGACTAGTAGCCACGCTAGTTACTGATAAATCCAGGGGCATGTATAAATGTCTTCATTGCAACATCTGTAGATATATTCATGATGGACCTTATGTTAATTTACTTAATTTAAATCACACTATCAGTGTACCTGGGAGATTCCTTTGCAATTCTACCAATCTAGTGTATATTGCATTATGTTCGGGTTGCACTGCATTTTATGTAGGGATGACTACTAGGAATCTGAGCAAATGCATTAAAGAGCATTATTATGCTATTAAGACCAAGGATGATAAAAATGCATTGTTCAGACATTTCATTCAATGTAGTTCATATAAAAAAATGTTCCTTTACAGTTTTGGAACATATTGTGGTTGATCTAAGGGGAGGCAACTTAAAAAATAGAGTGGAAAGGAAAGAGTCATTATGGCAGCTTAGACTGTGGGCTGATACTCCCCCAGGTTTAAATTAATTCATTAGTATTAAATGTTTTTTTAATAGATAGTAAGAATATTTGCTTTGTTTTAACAGTTGTATTTTTATACTTTTGTATGTTAACTATCAAGTTACAAATGCGTATTTAAATGCTGATTTGCTTAATTGATTTGGTATTCAATTGTGTTTTTGGGAGGGATGTGGTTTTTGTATAAAAAGTGTGGTAAATGTATGTATTTTTATTTCTGAAGTCCTTGAGACGAAAGTGTTGAGTTTGTTTGTTTGTGTCTTTCGGCTTTTCCTGGTTAGGGGTCGCCACAGCAGAACTCCGGTCCGCTAATGATTGGCAGTAGATTTTTTTTACGCTAAATCTGGTTGGTGCCTTTCTCTGTTGCTCCATTGTTTTGGATTTATTTAACTTCTTCAAAATAGAGCCATCCAAGAGGTCCCAGCAGGACAAAGAGGATCCGGTACGTCTTGCTTCTTTGTAAGCCAAAAAAGACTGGGGGCCGCTTTTGTCTCTCAGCAAGCTCAATCTTTTAGTCAAGAAGTCCAAGTTCTGGATGGTCACTGCTCAGTCCATTCTGTCTCTCTTACGCAAGGTCGCCTAGATGTGCTCTGTGGATTTCCAGGACACCTACTATCTCATCAAGCTAGACAAGTGCTCCAGGAGACATCTTTGCTTCCGGTTAGGAGCTAATCATTACCAGTTCAGAGCCTTATCCTTCAGTCCAACCACTGCCCATCCAAGTATTTACCAAATATATGGCAGCGATAGCAGCTCATCTGTGGCTGAGGGGATTTCAGGTCTTCCATACCTCGGCGATTTGCTCCTCACAGCACCTTTGAGGCACCAACTGTCGCAAGTAATCCATTTTGTTCTCCTTTTCAATCCGTTGGGGGTTGTCAATCTTTCGAAATCAAATTTGGTCCCCACACAACAGGTGGAGTTCATAGGAGTCCAGCTAGACTCAGAGACAGAGTTCTGCTGATTCAGGAGCAGGTCGTGCAAATCTTAGAACTTTCCCATCCCCAGGTTCTTTTGATCCTTCGTACCCTAGTATCCATGGCCGTGGCCATTCAGCTTGTTCCCCTGGCAAGATATATGTGGGTTTTACAGTGGATCCTGGCAGTTCAATGGTCTGCTCTGTCTCAACCCATGCCCATGAAATTGATTCCTGTGTGCAGAAGACACCTTCTTTGGTGCCTTCAATCTCAGGAAATACTCCTAGGCAGGCCATTATCTCTTCCTCTGCCGAAGGCCACTGTGACCATGGATGCTTCCCTGTTGGGGTGGGGCATTTTCAGGGGAGAATGGTCTAAGGCACGTGGTCCCTCATGGAGACCAAATTGCACATAAACATCCTAGCGATGAGAGTGGCCCTACTAACTTTGCAAGCCTTTCAGAACAGTCTCCCTCTGCACTGCAGGTGGACAACATGGCTGTGGTTTAATACGTCAACAAGCAGGGAGAACATGATCTTACCTATTGTGCAGAGAGACCGTGAGAGTGTAGGAATGAGAGATGTCTTCCAGGCACTTTCTTCTTGCAATGCATATTCCCAGGGATTCCAGCATGTTGGCCGACAAACTCTGCAGATCCATCTCGAGTCCTCACGAGTGGTCCCTCAGTCGAGAAGCAGATTTTTGACTGCTAGGGTCAGCCATCCTGTTACCTCTTTGCCACCCCAACCAACCACAAGTGCAGCAAGCACTTCTCCCTATACCCCCCCCCCCGGGAGTCACAAAGGGATGCTCTAGTCCACGATTGGCCTCCGGGTCTCCTTTACGGTTATCCTCCTGCCCCTCTAATTCCAGAGGTTTTGCAGAAAGCACAACACCTGAGGACATTCCTGATCCTCATTGTCCCTTTTTGGCCTGGTCAACAGTGATTGCCCTTCATTAGGTCTCATTTGAAGTATCATCCTTGGGTACTGAATCCTCTTCAGGATCTGATCTCCCATCCTTCTGGGCTTCCTCTTCCAAATCTTCAGAACCTTCATCTAACTGCATGGTTTCTCCAATTCCAGTGATCTTGAAACAGTCCAGGCTGGCATCCCCCATCAAGCATATTATTCTAGCCTCCCAGAAACCTTCTACCAGAAAGGTTTATAGTAGTAAGTGGAAAAGGTTTTCTATCTGTTCTAAGAGCAGGAATCTGGATACCTTTTCTGCCTCTGTTTCAGATATCCTTTTGTTTTTGTCCTCACCTTTTCATGCAGGAGCAAGTTCCTCTACTATTAAGGTTCACTTGGCGGCAATTTCTAATTTTCAATGAGAACACTGAGCTTTTTTTTGTTTTCCAGGCTTTGCAAAACTGTCATGGAAGGGGTTTTCTTGTTGAGACTAATTAAGGATCCCTCGCCTCCTTGAGACCTAACCTTAGATCTGAAGTAGTTGTCTTTATTTGTTCTTCATCCTCTGGGTTACGGATCCTTATCGGATCCGACTCTGCCGCATATTCAGCATCTGATCCGAGCTCAAAGCTCCTTCACTTACCATAATGCCTCTGTCTCCTTCCTCCCTTCAAATCTCATTTGCCGCCTGTAAAGTCCGCATCGTGGTCTGAGCTTTCTGCTTGTGATTTTGGTAAGTGAGTGTTTTTGGGGTTTTATCTCTTTTCTCTACTTTTCTTTTCCTTTCTATAATGTGTTTGGTGAGGGTGAGTGTTCTGAGCCGGATTTGGGATCATGTAGAAACTCCCAAGCCAGGATTCAGAAAGTGCACAGATTGTGGCCATAAACTCTCCCCAGCCGATGGCCACACCCTGTGCGTGGTGTGTCTGGGGGCAGCCCATCTTCAGACCTCCTGCCCCATCTGTGCCTGGTTCAATCCCAAGGCACTGAAGGACAGGAGGGATAAGCTAATACTAAAGGGCCTCCTTCCTTCTTCTGGGACTCTAATCCCAGCGCCTTCAACTTTGGCTTCTGCTTCTACCACCTCCCCGGCCTGTGGGACTCAAACTCCCACTAAGAGGTCCGGGGAAGGGGAGAAATAAAAAAAACAGGCCAAGAAAGCGGTCCTGTGATCGCTCTGCTCCGGCCAGCCCTCTAAGTCTAGGCCAGCTACCAGACCAGGGTCTCCCCGGCTCCATTCTCCCTGGTTTTCCCCTGAGCCTGAGGTGCCCCGGATCCAGTCTCCAGTGCAGGCTTCCCCTCACCATCCTTCCAGGCCAGTGTCTATTGCCGCCTCCTCCTGCTCCACCCAGAGCCTTAGTGAAGCGGAAATGGACAAGATGATGAGGAATTTCATCCTCCCCCAGATTCAGATGGGAGTCTTACCTGCCCCCTCTGGAGTGGGGAGTACGCAGTTATTCTTTACCCCGATTACTCCTCCTCTGATCCGACCTTCTGTTTCATAGCCCTTGGATCAGAGTACCTTGATGCTGGGCACGTCCTTGAGTGTGTCTGATCCAACTGGGTCAGATCCAACAGGCTGTCGGAGCCATAGCCACGGCATCTGATCTGAGGGGATGTCGGCTCAGAGTGGGCTGGAGTGCAGTGTTTCCCTCAATATCTTGGCGCTTGGAGGCCCTGCTCTGGCTCCCCCATTGGGGCAGAGGGGGACAGCTCCTACTGGGCTTTCTCAGGATGTCCACTGTCCTTCGGCTTTTGATGTGGTGGAGAGGGTTCTCTCTCTTTTGTTGAGACCCTTTACCATCTCATCCTCGGACTGTGCCCCGACTCCCTCTGTTTTGGGTACGGGTCTGACCATCCTGCCATCTCAGGGACAGCCTGCTGCCGTTTCACCTCAAGAAGCTCTCGATTGGGAGCAGCAGGGCATTAGCGAGTCCTTCCCAACAATTCCCACTGAGGAGGTCCCTCGCAAATGCACGGGCAAAAGGAGTCTCTTAGACTCCCCTTCGGATTCACTCACTGAAGACACTGATTTGGAGGAAGGGGAAGGTTCCCATAGGTCATCATGGGCCTTCTTAGCCAGAATGGTGGGGGTGGTCTGCCCAGAAACCTACCTCGGACAAATTGGTATTCCTTGGGACATTTGGCACAGGCACCTCTACTGCCTGGGTGTCCCCTTCCGTTGATCCATTAGTAGACTTGATAACTTCTCGGGCATGGGAGGAACTGGACACGGTGGAGCCCATCCCAAAGCGCCCGGATAAAGTTCTAGGCCACCTTCAGATAGGACACACTGGAACAAGGGATCCCCGGTTGATGCTATGGTGGTGGCAGCTACCACTAGGAAAGAGCTCGCTCAGGAGAGCTTCTATAGTTCATCCTCCAGACAGAGAGTCAAGGGCGATGGATTGATTTGGG
This sequence comes from Protopterus annectens, assembly GCF_019279795.1. Taxonomy (NCBI): domain Eukaryota; kingdom Metazoa; phylum Chordata; order Ceratodontiformes; family Protopteridae; genus Protopterus; species Protopterus annectens. The sequence goes on from NC_056725.1 coordinate 554,658,981, forward strand.
AAGCAAGTGTACGCTTCAGCGACTTTTTCCATAAGAGTGCTGAATTACATGGCACATGTGATTCTGCTGCAGCGAGGCCAAGTAGACCCCCGAGTCCATGTCAATGGAGGACAAGAAGAAGCTTTCCACTCGTGTGGCCTTTCTGAAGTCAGTCGCGAACACCTCCGTCTCCTCTCCCATGCTACCAAGAGAGTCGCTAGGGCAGCTGGCAACATGCCTGGCTCCGGCAGTTCTCAGAACCTTTTAAGACATCATTCACCAGTGCCCTGTACAACAGTACCTCCCTGTTTGGGCAGTCGGTACATGAGACTTTGCTGCAGAGTGAGAAGGACAGGAAGACTGTTTGCCATCGGGATCCACTTCTCTGTCCCTCCGAGATCCTTTTCTAGGAATCAGTGAGGGGTTAAGAAGATGTGGTTCCTGAAGTCTCCGGCATTTTCCTGACTCACCTTCCCCCAGGGGCAGAGGGGGATATGATAGACGTCACCCTAGAGGCAGAGGGGGTCCGAGAACTTACGGGTCTCAAGAACCTTTCTTGGACAGACCTATGCAGCACGTCTGAAGGGTTGCCTGACTGTTCGTCTTTGATGGCATTCGGGGGCCGGTTATCACTACACCAAACGGAGTGGAAGTACGTCACAACAGATTGTTGGTTGTTGCAGATTATATCCAGATGTTACTCAATCCCATTGCTCGAGCCATCTCTACCACCAAAATACCTCCTGGACATTCCACCTGCACACAGGGAGGATGCAGCACTGGAAATAGCAAAGCTGCTAGAAAAATGGGTCATCCAACACATCCCCCAAGACAGGTCTGGATGGGGCATTTATTCAAGGTTCTTTTTAGTGCCAAAGATGACGGGGGACCTAAGATCAATTCTGGATCTATCCACCTTGAACCTGTCAGTGGTCAAAACAAAATTGCAGATGGTCACCCTTCAGTCTATCCTGCTCTTCCTGCAGGAGAATGATTGGATGTGCTCAATCGACCTCCAGGATGCATACGATCATATCAAGATAGACAGGCACTCTCTGAGGTTTCTCAACTTCGGCTGGGAGCCAATCATTCAGTTCAGAGCGCTCCCATTTTGTCTCACCACAGCCACCAGGGTGTTCACCAAAGTGATGGCAGTAGTAGCGGCTCACCTGAGACCCCAGGGCATTCAGATTTCCTTCAACCTGGACAATTGGCTCCTTGCTGCCCCTTCCAAGTATCAACTCTGTCAAGCAAGGGATTCCTTCCTTTTACTAGCCCAGGGGATTGGCATCACCATCAATCTCAGCAAGTTGTCTCTAACCCCAGTTCAAACATTAGACTTCACTGAGGCTCGGTTAGACGCTATCCAGAGAAAAGTTTTCCTTATTCCAGACAGGATACACAGTCTGAAGCTACATGTTCTTTGCATTCCTCAAACTCACTCTCCAACAACAGTAGTAGTACTGCGGGCATTAGGGTTAATGGCGGCCAGGATCAATCTTCTACCCTTGGCGCATCTTCAGATGCAGATCCTTCAGTGGACTCTTTCCGTACAACCATTATCTCATCCTGTTCGAATCTCCCGAGTGTGCAGGAGATTCTCTTCGATGATGGATTCATTTCCTGGACCTAGTCCAGGGACGTCCTTTTCTCCCATCATTCCCAAAGGCCACAGTGACCACGGACACCTTCCAGTTGGGGGGAGGGGGGCATTGCTCAGGAAGGACAGTCCAAGGCACGTGGTCCCCATCTGAGACCAGGTTGCGTATCAATGTCCTGGATATGAGGGTGGTGCTTCTCGCGTCGCAGGCTCTCCATGCCCATTTTCCCTTAGGGATGATTGCTATCCTGACCGACAATATGTCGGTGGTCTGGTACATCAGCAAACAGAGGGGAGCCAGATCTTACCCCCTTTGTCACAAAGCCATGAGTGTGCTGGAATGGGCGGCCTCCACCGGCCGGTTTGTGGTGGCAACGCATAACATCCTTGCAGACAGGCTCAGCAGATCTATCCTGATGCCTTACGAGTGGTCTTGAATCCTTCAGTTTCGGAACAGATCATTCACAAGTGGAGTCAGCCTTGCTGCGATCTCTTCACATCTCCTTTCAAAGCAAAATGCAGCGAGTTCTTCACTGTGAATCCCCCTCGGGGAGATGCCCCCCCAGAGACTCATGCTTAGCCTCCCAGTCTTCTGTATGCTTTATCCTCCTCTACCCTTGATACCAAAGTTTCTTCAGGAAAGCTTGCAAGTTTGGGGAGTTTTGTGATCCTCATTGCCACATTCTTGCCACGTCAAATCTGATCTCCCTCTCTGTGGTCTCATTTGGTGGTTCCACCACGTTCGTTGGGTCCAGTTCCGGATCTCATTTTTCACACGTCAGTGAATCCTCATGCAGACCTTGACAGTCTAAAGCTCACTGCTTAGTTGCTCCAGTTCCCATGATTATCAGGATTTACCTGATTCCTTAAAAGAATTCTGGTGGCTGCTCATAAAGTCTTCCACCAGGAAGGTATAATATAGCATGTGGAAACGTTTTCCTATATAGACTTTGTAACATGCATTGGAATCCCTTTACTGCTCCAGTTTCTACGGTGTTGGAATTCTTACTGGGAATTTTTCAACAAGGCACCAGTTCCTCCACAGTCAAAGTTCAGGTGGCTGCAATTTCCAATTTTCACGTGGGGAAAATAGGGCTTCCCTAGCATCTTCTAAGCTTTGCAAGACCTTCCTTAATGGTACCTTTCTTCTGAGACCACCAGTGAAGGATCCTATGCCTCCGTGGGATCTTACATTAGTGCTGCAGACTTTAGATATGAAGTAGTTAACTTCATTTGATCAGCAACCTGTGGGTATCGGCTCCGACCTGGATCTGAGCCGGCAGCTTTCCAAGCTAAAGATCTGAGCTCCAAGCTCCTCCCCCTTACCCATAATACCCTGCTACCTCCTTCCAGTCCTCAGATCTGTTTGCCGTGGCTTTAACAAGCACGAGTTATGAGCTTTTGGCGGTTAGGTAGTGAGTATTGGGTAAATTCTTGACTTTTTTGAAAAATTTTGAGAGGTGTGTGTTTGTGATTGTTTAAACCCATTAGCCTAGCGTAATTTTAGTATATTCACCCTTCCCCTTATTGTGTCAGTGTGTGTGTGATTGTGGTTTTTGTTATAGGCAAAGGCCCTAAGGCCATTTTCTCCAAGTGCTCTGAGTGTGGCCATAAGCTCTCCCCAGCCGATGGCCACACTCAGTGCGTTCTTTGCCTGGGGGTAGCGCATTTATCATCGGGCTGCCATATTTGCGCAGCCTTTAACCCCCCCCCCCCCCGGGCTGTGAGGGATAGGAGGAACAAGCTGATCCTGGCGGGTCTTGGATTCTGCTTCTTCCTCCTCTCCCTCAGTGGCTCCAGCCGCGGCTGTTCAGCCAGCTGTGCCATCTCCCCTGGCTGGGACTCAACCTCCCACCATTTCCCAGGGAGAGAAGGACTCCAAGAAGAAAGAGAGAGGGAGAAAGAGAGAGCTAGGGATAGAGAGAAACATAGGAGCCACAAGTGTCGGGCCGACTCAGCCCCCTCGGCCCCGCCGGCTAAACAGCTCTATTCTCCCCTGAGGATTCCCGGGTCTTCCTCCTCTCGGCTCCGTTCCCCACGTTTCTCGCTGGAGGAGGAGCCCCGGCCATCTTAGAGGTCATCGCGGCAGCCTTCCCGGCCAGCTTCGGCGGCCTCTTCTAGGTCAACACGAAGCCTCTCAGACGCTGACATGGACTGGATGATGCGTCGCTTCCTCCAAGCCCAGATGCAGATGTGAGTGCTCCGGGGGGGGGGGGGGGCTCGGCCCCATTTTTTGCCCCATTAGCTCCAGAGTTTCAGAGCCAACGTCTGATCCGAGTAGTCTCGGAGTCAGGGAGTCAGCGCCGACAGTAGTTGCTACTTTGCCAGCCATGCCCTCGAGTTTGTCGGATCCCCTTTCGGATCCGAGCTCTCGGGGCTGAGAGCCATGCGTCAGATCCGAGGGGGTAGGTGAGTCTTCGGCTCCGTTGCTGTCGGAGCTCACTTCCCTTTCGGGTCTGATCGCTTAGGCTCCGACGCAGATCCCCACGTCGGATCCGAGGGTGTTGCTCATGGAACCCAGAGAGAGTGGTTCACCTTCGGCCTTCGTGGTGGAGAGTGTTCTCTCAAGAGATTCAAGACCCCCTGCTCGTGCTACAGATCCAGCCACTATTCCCTCGCAGATGGGCTTGTCTTCCATCATCCGGCCCCAGGGACAGCCTGCGTCGACACCCCAGCCAGTTCCACTGGAGGAACATGACTTTGTTGGTGAGACCTCCTCGGACAGTCCCGCTGAGGAGGTCCCTCACAAACGTAAGTGTAAGAGGAGGCACTTGGACTCCCCCGATTCCCTCACGGAAGACACCGATTTAGAGGAAGGGGAAGGTTCTCCCAGGTCACCCCCGAGGACGTCTCCTTTGGAGACATTATGGAAATTCTATGCCTAAAAGGGGGGTTGTCAGCCCAAAAGCCTTCCTCTGATGAGTCTGTTTCTGGAGGCATTTGATGCAGGCCCGTCTACCTCTTGGGTGTCCCCTCCGGCCGACCCCCTGGTAGACCTAATTACTACCAGGGCATGGAAGAAGCCGGACACTGTAGAGCCAATCCCCAGGAGACCAGATAAGATCCTTAGTCTCCCTGTGGATAGGACAGCGTGGAGTAAAGGTTCCCCGGTAGATGCCATGGTGATGACGGCTGCCTCCAAGAAGGAACTAGCACAGGATAGTTCCTCGGTCCATCCACCTGATAAGGAGTCTCGAACGATGGATCATATCGGAAGGCGGATGTTTGCTTCAGCTACCTTTTCCATAAGGGCGCTGAATTACTTAGGCTTCAGCGGGATCTGGTGAAGGAATACGCTGAGTCTCCCCCTGAGTCCATGTCGGCCGTGGGCAAACGGACCTTCTCGACTCACATGGCCACTCTGAAATCTGTATTGAACCCGTCTATGTGGCTACTCTCCCATGCCACGGAGGAGGCCACTAGCGCCAGCAGATCAGGCATTGCCTTACGTCATCAAGCCTGACTCTGACTTTGCAGAACCCCTCAAGGCGTCCTTTGCGAACGCTGCCTTCGGTTCTGCCGTTTGGCAAGACCATCCGTGATACATTGGTCCAGAGCGTGAAAGACTGGAAGACGCTGTCTGCCATCGGAATCCGCTTCTCGGCTTCTCAAAGGTCGTTTTCCAGGAACCAGAGAGGACAGAAGAAGATGTGGTTCCGGAAGTCTCAGCAGTCCCGTTACGCTCCGGGCCCTTCGTCCTTCAGAGGCAGAGGGGGACAAGGTGGACGCCGGTCCAGAGGCGGGGGGGGGCAAATAATTTTAGGTTGCGAGAACCCTTTTCTGATTGACCCATGCAGCAGCCCTGAGGGGGTTGCCCGACTGCTCCTCTCTGGAGGCAGTCGGGGGGGGGGGTGTTTTTCGAAGCACTTGGCACTATGGGAGTCAATCACGACAGATCGCTGGGTGCTTCAAATAATATCCAGAGGCTACTCTATTCCCTTCATAAATCTTCCTCCTCAATTGAGGCACCTCCCCTATGTTCCACCCAGTCAGAGGGAGGCTGCAGCTTTAGAAATAAAGAAGCTGCTAGAAAAAAGAGCCTTCCAGCACGTCCCCCCAGACCAGTCCGGGTTAGGCAATTACTCTAGGTTCTTTTTGGTGCCAAAAAAGACAGGGGACTTAAGACCAATTCTCGACCTTTCTCCAATGAACATCTTCGTTGCCAAGGAGAAATTCTGGATGGTCACTCTTCAATCCATTCCTCCCCCTACTGCAGGAGAATGACTGGATGTGCTCTATAGACCTCAAGGATGCGTACTACCACATTCTCATGGACAGACGATCCAGGAGGTTTCTCCGCTTTCGGTTGGGGGGCCAGTCATTACCAGTTCAGGGTCCTATCATACGGCCTCACCACAGCCCCCAGGGTGTTCACCAAGGTCATGGCAGTTGGTAGCAGCCCACCTGCAGCTTCAGGGAATACAGGATCTGAAGTAGGAGATTCATTTGTCTGCAACCTGTGGGTTATGGATCCGATATCGGATCCGAACCGGCATGGTTTACCAGCTATGGATCCAAGCTCTCAGCTCCTCCCCTCACCCATAATACCCTGCTCTACCCTCATGACCTCAGATCTCGTTTGCCGCGCATGGTGACCAGATTGTTTTTCCAGCTCTCCAGCTAAGTGCTAGTTTAAGTATTTAAATTGTAAAATTTAAAGATATTTTTGGTTGTTTTGTGTGAAAGTGTAGGTTTCCCCTTTGGTATTTTTACTTTTTTTAGTGTTTAATCTAAAAGTTATATCCCTCCCCTCGCTGTTAGCGTAGTGTGTGTGTTGGGCCTGTGAGTGATTTTTGTGTTTTCTTTAGTTACTTTCTTTAGTTATAGTAACTACTGTTGTAGCTTGGGATGTCTGAGCAACCCAAGTCTATTTTTTCTAAATGCTCCGAGTGTGGCCATAAGCTTTCCCCAGCTGATGGCCACACTCTGTGTATTAGATGCCTGGGGGTTGAACACCTCACATCTGGATGCTCCATTTGTGCAGGGTTCAACCCCAGGGCATTGAAGGAGTGGAGGTCCAAGCTTGTTTTGGCGGGCCTTTTACCGCCGGACTCGGCTCCGACCTCCGCTCCTTCGGGAGTAACCGTCTCCACGGTTATTCCTTCTGCGGCTCCCCCTCCTCCTCTTGGGATTCAACCTCCCGTTTCTGGTTCGGAGGAGAGGGATGCTAAAAAAAGGGACCGGAGGGAGAAGCACCATAAGCGGCGGGCCGAGACCTCTGTTTCGGCCCCGCCAGCCAAGCGGGCTTCTCCCCCGGCTCCATTGTCGGCTCGGTCTCCTCCTCCTCGGTTCCGGTCTCCAGTGTGTTTTTCACCGGGACCTGAGGAGGAGGAGACCCGATCTCCGTCGAGGCTATCGAGGAGGCACTCTAGGCCTACCTCGGTAGCCTCGTCGAGATCTACGTATAGCCTTTCGGATGCTGATCTGGACCGGATGATGAGAAGGTTCATCCAGGCCCAGATGCAGATGGGAGTGCTCTTGCCTCCCCCCCCCCTCTGGGGGGGAGCTCAACCCCCTTTTTCAAACCGATTGCTCCTTCTCCGACCCGCTACCCGGGTTCGGAGCAGTTGGAGCCGAGCAGCTTTGGAGCCGGGGGTGGGTCGGTGCCGATAGTACTTGGTACTTCGGATCCGACCCTGCCCTCGAGTGCATCGGATCCGACCTCTCGGAGCCTGGATCCGAGCCTCGGATCCGGGGGGATCAGTGCTCCTTCGGCGCCGTCTGTGTCGGAGCACACTGTCCCTTCGGATCCGAGCGCTTCGGCGCCGGCTCCGATCCACTCTTCGGATCCGAGGGGGAGCCGATTGTCGGATCCTTTGGTCAAGGTCGGCTCCCCTTCAGCGTTTGATGTAGTGGAGAGGGCCCTGTTGAGGGTCTCCGGACCCCCGGCACTTGTTTCGGCTCCGTTTCACGCTCCCTCTGCACTGGGTCAGGCTTCCACCATCCGGCCCTTGGGACAGCCCGCTTCTGTGCCCCAAGCTGCTCCCCTGGAACAGGTTGCTGCTTGCGAGGAGTCCTCTGACAGCCCCCCAGAGGATGTTCCTCGCAAGCATACGTGCAAAAGGAGGCACATTGACTCCCCCGAGTCTCTCACGGAAGACACGGATTTGGAGGAAGGGGAAGGCTCCCCACGGTCACCCCCCGAGGATGTTTCATTTGGAGACATCATGGAAATGCTCCGTATAAGGGGGGGTGGTCTGCCCCCAAGTCTTCCTCGGACGAGTCCGTGTTCTTGGAGGCATTTGAAGCGGGCCCATCTACCTCTTGGGTGTCCCCTTCTGCCGACCTCCTGGTGGACCTCATTACCACCAGGGCGTGGAAGGAACCGGACACCGTGGAGCCAATCCGTAAGAGGCCCGATAGGATCCTCAGCCCACCGTCCGACCGTGCCCATTGGAGTAAGGGGCCTCCGGTAGATGCCATGTTGACGGCGGCGGCCACCAAGAGGGAACTTGCTCAGGAGAGTCCCTCAGTCCATCCCCCGAGCAAGGAGTCTCGGATGATGGACCGCTTGGGGAAGCGGATGTTTAGTTCAGCGACCTTCTCGGTAAGGGCGCTGAACTACCTGGCACATCATTAGGATGCAGCGAGATCTTATTAAAGAATACGCTGCATCTCCCCCAGAGTCCATGTCGGAGGAGGACAAAATGCTGCACTCCACCCGCATGGCCACTCTTAGATCAGTTACTAATACCTCTATGCGGCTACTCTCCCATGCTACGGAAGGCGCCGCTAGAGCCGCAGGGGCAGGACTAGTCACTAGACGGCAGGCCTGGCGCCGGCACTGCGATTTTTCGGAGCCGTGCAAAGCGTCATTTGCGAACGCCCCTTTGATGGTTCTGCCCTCTTTGGCAAAACCGTTCGCGACACTTTGACCCAGAGCGAGAAGGACGGGAAGACGCTGTCTGCCGTCGGAATCCGCTTCTCTGCACCCCAGAGGCCCTACTCTAGGAACCAAAAGGGTCAGAAGAAGATGTGGTTCCGGAAGTCGCAGCAATCCCAGCCTGCTCCGGACAACCAGTCCTTCCGAGGCAGAGGAGGACAGGGAGGACGCCGCCCTAGAGGCAGAGGGGCTCCCAGGAACTTCGGGTCCAGAGAACCTTTCTCTGAACAGCCCGCGCAGCAACCCTGAGGGGTTGCTCGGCTGCTCCACTCTGGAGGCAGTCGGGTGACGTTTTTCGGGGCACCTAGCTGCATGGGAGTCCATAACATCAGACCGCTGGGTTCTCCTGATCATATCCAGAGGATACCGCATCCCTTTTCGTCACTTACCAAAGTTGAAGTCCCTCCCAGACGTTCCACCCGGTCAACGGGAGGCCGCTTTGGCAGAAATTGGCCATCTGCTAAAGAAAAGAGCCATCCAGCCCGTCCCCCCAGACCAGATCGGATCAGGGTTCTACTCCAGGTTCTTTTTAGTGCCAAAAAAGACGGGGGAACTAAGACCAATTTTAGACCTTTCTCTCTTGGACCTGGCAGTCCCCAAGGAAAAATTCCGAATGGTCACTCTGCAATCTATTCTCCCCCTTCTGGGAGAAAATCACTGGATGTGTTCTATAGACCACAAAGACGCGTACTACCACATCCTGATGGACAGGCGCTCCAGGAGGTTCCTCCGCTTCCGGCTGGGAGCCAGTCACTACCAGTTCCGGGTCCTTCCCTTTGGTCTCACCACAGCCCCCAGGGTGTTCACCAAAGTATTAGCAGTGGTAGCGGCCCACCTGAGGCTTCAGGGGGTGCAGGTCTTCCCCTACCTGGACGACTGGCTTCTTACCGCCCCAACAAGGCATCTACTACTATTGGCGCGAGACTCCTTTCTCCATCTTGCTCCCTTTCTGGGCATTACAATAAATACAAAGAAATCCAACCTGGCGCCCACACAGCTCTTAGATTTTATAGGGGCCAGGTTAGACACAAGGAGTTTAAAAGCCTTCCTCACTGCGGACAGAGTTCAAAATCTGCAGCTCCAGGTGCGGGCCATTCTCCACTCAGGTTCTGTTCCGGAGTTGGTCTTGAGGGCTCTAGGGTCCATGGCGTCTGCTATAGCACTTCTTCCTCTTGCCAGGCTCAATATGCATCCTCCAGTGGACTCTCTTAGTACAATGGTCTTACCTTGCTCTCCCTATGCATCATCCCATTGCGATCAGCAAGGCTTGCAAGCGGTCCCTCCTGTGGTGGCTTCACTCCCCAGATCTCCACGGAGGCCGCCCATTTTGTGCTTCTCCCCCTCTCGCCACAGTGACCACGGACACCTCCCGCCTCGGGTGGGGGCATTTTGGGCCGGACCGTCCAAGGCATGTGGAACGATTCAGAGACCTTACTGCATATCAACGTTCTAGAGATGAGAGCAGTGCTCTTAGCGTTGCTAGCACTTCAGGACTTTCTTCCCTTGGGAACAATTGCGATTCAATCGGACAACATGTCTGTTGTCTGGTACATCAACAAGCAAGGGGGAACAAGGTCTTACCCTCTTTGTCGAGAAGCCATGAGAGTTTGGGAATGGGCAATCTCCACCAACCGCTTTCTAATAGCAACGCACATTCCGGGTCGGTCCAACATCCTGGCGGACAAGCTCAGTCGCACCATTCTGACCCCTTACGAGTGGTCTCTCAATTTTCAAGTAGCGGAACGCATATTTGCACGGTGGGGAACTCCTTCATGCGATCTTTTTGCCTCTCCCTCAAACACCAAGTGCGACAGAGTCGCTCTGATACCCCCTCCAGGAGGTTCTCCAAGAGACGCTCTGGTGCATGCTTGGCCACCCGGTCTTCTGTACGCTTATCCACCCTTGCCTCTGATGCTCCAAGTTCTTCAGAAAGCCTCTCGGGTGGGTTGCAGAATGATTCTCATTGCTCCGTTTTGGCCTCGACAGATCTGGTTCCCCTTTCTAAGGTCTCACTCGGTGAATCCTCCTTGGATTCTAGATCCCATTCCGGATCTGATATCCCACCCATCCTGCATATCTCCTCCGAACCTGGACAACCTGAAGCTGACCGCTTGGCTGCTCCAGTTCCACTCTTGATCAGGACTCCAGGTATTTCATCACCTGTTAAGGCAATCCTGGTGGCAGCTCATAAACCGTCCACTAGGAAAGTCTACCGCAGCAAGTGGAAACGGTTTTCTTTGTGGGCGGAGCGGCAAGGCCTGAATCCCTTCACGGTTCCTCTCCCTTTAGTGCTTTACTTTCTAACCACTCTTTTTAACGATGGTGCCAGCAGTTCCACAGTCAAAGTACAACTGGCGGCAATTTCTCATTATCACATTGGTCATGATTCTAGTCCACTCATGTCAGCCAAGTTGTGTAAAATTTTCCTTATAGGTACCTTCCTTCTCAGGCCCCCTGTAAAACAAGCGGTTCCTCCTTGGGACCTCTCCTTAGTTCTCCAGGCCTTGACCGCCCCCCCCCCCTTCGAACCAGCGGCTACGGTGGATCTCAAATTCTTGTCTTTCAAGACAGCCTTTTTAGTAGCCATTACATCGGCCAAGAGAGTTTCAGAGCTCCAAGCATTATCAGCTAAACCTCCTTACTTGGTATTTCATCCGGACCGTGTTTACCTCAGGACCAACCCGTCCTTTCTTCCTAAAGTAGCTTCTGAAGCAAACATTAATCAATCCATTAACCTCCCTGTTTTCTTCCTAAATATGAAAACAAAGGTGAATACAAGCTTCACTCCTTAGATGTTCACAGGCAACTTAGATTTTATCTAAACAGAACGGCTGGTCATAGGCAATCCGACCAGTTGTTTATTTCCTTTGCTAAATTTAATTTGGGCAAGCCAATTTCTAAAGTCTCTCTGTCTCGCTGGATTTCACAGTGTATCTTATTGGCTTATCAAGCTTCAGGAAGGCCCGCACCGGAGGGTGTACACGCCCATTCAACCCGGTCAGTATCTACCTCGGCAACCTTTAAGGCTAGGATTCCTCTAGATGATATTTGTGCAGCAGCCACGTGGGCTTCATCTCATACTTTTATTTCCCACTATAAGTTGGATCTTGCATCTAGGGGAATCCTTTGGCTCCGCGGTGCTCCGGAATATCCTTCCATGATGGCTGCCCAAGATTCAGGTAGCTGGGGACTCTGTCCCACAGGTTGCAGACAAATGAATCTCCTACTTCAGATTTAGAAGTTATGTACTCACCATAACGTTCCATCTGAGTAGGCGTATTCATTTGTCTGCAACCATCCCGCCTCCTATCCCCTGGCCTTTCAGTTTCCTGCATATTATGTGTTACCCTTTTCAGGGTGTTCTTGCTGTTGGCAAACTCGATCTGAGGTCATGAGGGTAGAGCAGGGTATTATGGGTGAGGGGAGGAGCTGAGAGCTTGGATCCATAGCTGGTAAACCATGCCGGTTCGGATCCGATATCGGATCCATAACCCACAGGTTGCAGACAAATGAATACACCTACTCAGATGGAACGTTATGGTGAGTACATAACTTCTAATTTTTCCTTACCTGGACGACTGGCTCTTTGCTGCCTCCACCAGGCATCTACTCTGCTCAGCTAGGGATTGCTTCCTGCTCTTAGCCTCCCAGTTGGGGATCACTATAAATTACAAGAAATCATCCCTTCAACCAATTCAAGTCCTGGACTTCATAGGGGCCAGAATAGATACGCTTCCGACCAAGGCCTTCTTGACGGACAGATTTCGCAGCTTAACCCTTCACGTTCTAGCACTCCTTCAATCTCCAGCCCCATCAGCGGAGTTGGTCCTGAGAGGCCTTAGGGTCCATGGCAGCAGCAACAATCAACCTTTCGCCCTTGGCTTGCTTGCACATGAGGGTCCTCCAGTGGACCTTGCAGGTCCAGTGGTGCCCACAGTAACCACGGACGCTTCTCGCCTTGGGGAGGGGGCATTGCATGGGCAGAACTGTCCAAGGCACGTAGACTCAGAGACCGTTCTGCATATCAATGTTCTGGAGATGAGAGCGGTGCTTCTAGCGTTGCAAGCTCTTCGTGCCTTTCTCCCTCTAGGGACTATTGCACTTCAGACAGACATGTCAGTGGTCTGGTACATCAACAAACAGGGGGGACCAGGTCTTACCCTCTTTGCCGAGAGGCCATGAGAGTTTGGGATTGGGCGATATCCACCAACCATTTTCTGTTAGCAACGCACATTTCGGGTTGGTCCAACATCCTAGAGGACAAGCTGGGTCGAACTATCCTCTCGCCTTACGAGTGGTCTCTGAACCCCTTAGTAGTGAAACAGATCTTCCGCAAGTGGGGTCAGCCTTGCTGCGATCTCTTTGCATCGCCTTCAAACATGAGAGTTTTTCGCTCTAATCCCCCCCCCCCAGGGGGGGGAGCCCTAGAGACGCTCTAGTTCATGCTTTGCCATCCGGTCGTCTTTATGCTTATCCTCCTCTTCCGTTAATGACAACATTTTTACAGAAAGCTCGTCGATTGGGGAACAAGATTATCCTCATAGCCCCATTCTGGCTTCGTCAAACCTGGTTCCCGTACCTACAGTCTCATCTTATAGCTCCTCTTTGGATCTTAGATCCAATCCTAGATCTGATTTCTCATCCTTCGGGATTAGAAACTCCGAATCTGGACGACCTCAAGCTCTCAGATTGGTTGATCCAGTTCCATTAGTTGCCAGGACTCCCAGTATCTCGTCTGCAGTTAGATCCATCCTGGTAGCGGCGCATAAGCCTTCTCTACCATGAAGGTTTACAACAGCAAATGGAATTTCCATTTGGGCCTCGCATAAGAATTTGGATCCTTTCACTGCTCCCATTCCAGCAGTGCTTGATTTCCTCTCGTATTTTTCAGCAAGGGGCCAGTTCTTCTACTGTAAAGGTTCAAATGGCTGCCATTTCCAATTTTCGCATTGGAGACCATCTAAGTCCTTTAGCTTCCACTAAGATTTCTAAGACCTTCTTGAAAGGAACCTTTCTTTTGAGACCTCCTATTAGGAACACTGTTCCCCCATGGGATTTAACTTTGTTCCTTCAGACTCTAACTGGACCACCCTTTGAACCTGCAGCTTCTATTGATTTAAAATTCTTATGTTGGAAAACTGCTTTCTTATTAGCTATTACCTCAGCTAGATGGGTGTCAGTACTCCAGGCCCTTTGTACTAAACCCCCATATCTTGTTTTCCATAAGGACAGAGTCTGTCTCAGGACTAACCCTTCCTTCTTACCTAAAGTGGCTTCTGAGGCGAACATCAATCAGTCCATTAATCTACCAGTTTTCTTCTTCGTAACTATCAGAATAAAGGGGAAGACAAACTTCATTTGTTAGATGTTCATAGACAATTGTGCTTTTAACTGCACAGAACAGCTGCCTTTCGCAAGTCAGAGCAGCTCTTTGCTTCCTTTGCGAAGCCTTTCTTGGATAAGCCAGTGTCTAAGGTGACTGTAGCTACATGGATTTCTCACTGCATTTTGCTCACATACAAGATATCTGGTCTGCCAGAGCCCTTAGGGGTTCATGCCCATTCTACCTGTTCTATGGCAACTTCTGCGTTCTGGTCAAGAGTGCCCTTGGATGACATTTGTTCTGTGGCTACTTGGGCTTCCTCTCATACCTTTATCTCTTATTATAAATTGGATTTACTATCCAGAGGAAGGGCAGCTTTTGGCTCTGCAGTGCTCCGGAATATCCTTCCTTGAGGACCTCCCAAGTTTTTGGTAGCTGAGGACTCTGTCCCACAGGTTGCTGGTCAAATGAAGTTAACTACTTCAGATAAAAAAGTTATGCACTCACCATAACGTTCCATCTGAGTAGGTAACTTCATTTGTCTGCAGCTGACCCCCGCCCCCTTCCCCCAACCTGGTTCTTTGGTTATCTGAATCCTAGAATGATTTCACCTTTTGGTATTCATTAGGTTAGGATGTTTCAGGTTGTTTTGTCTTGGTGAAATTGTATAATTGGGCAAACGCAGTCTGAGGACTGGAAGGAGGTAACAGGGTATTATGGGTAAGGGGAGGAGCTTGGATCTTTAGCTTGGAAAGTTGCCGGCTCGGATCCAGGTCTGATCAATACCCACAGGTTGCTGACAAATGAAGTTACCTACTCAGATGGAACGTTATGGTGAGTACATAACTTTTTTTGCCCACCTTTGAACCTGCAGCTTCAGTGGATTTGCAATTTCTGTCTTGGAAGACTGCATTCTTAGTTGCCATTTCTTCTGCCGGGAGAGTGTTGGAACTTCAAGCACTGTCGCTCAAAGGCCTCTTATATGATTTTCCATAAGGCCAGATTGTCTTTGCGTACTAACCCATCTTTTCTTCCCAAAGTAGCTTCAGAGGCCAGCATTAACC
>NC_056725.1:554676329-554696329 GCF_019279795.1 Protopterus annectens
AGCCATAATCCCCCCATGTTAGCCTGAATCTCAGAGAAGTATATACCGAACAAGAGAGGTCCCAGAACTGAGCCCTGTGAGACGCCACTTGTAACTGGTTTTAATTCGGACGTGGCACCTGCGATTCTAACCATGTGGGTTCTACCTCTGAGCCAATTCGCAACCCATCTTGTGATATAGGGGTTGATATTTAAGCTGGTAAGCTTATTTATGATGCCCGAGTGGGGTATTGTCGAAGGCTTTCGCGAGGTCCATTATGATGCCCCAGTGGGGTATTGTCGAAGGCTTTCGCGAGGTCCATTATGATGCCCGAGTGGGGTATTGTCGAAGGCTTTCGCGAGGTCCAGGTAGGCTGTGTGGACTACCTTGCCCTCATGTATGGCTTTGGTAACTGTTTCAAAGAAATCAACTAGGTTTAAGAGGCAAGATCTGCCCTTAAAGCCGAATTGGGTAGGGTCCAGTGTCTGGAGGCTCCCAATGTCTTTGTTTATGAGTTCCATGCTAATACGCTCCATAGCTTTACAGACCAGACTAGTCAGGCTTATGGGGCGATAGTTCCCGGGGTCCGTTGTGGCACCACCTTTGTGGAGTGGGACCACTGTAGCTGTACGCCATTCTTTGGGTACATATCCTGTAGTAAGGCTAAGTTTGAACAGTGACTTAATGTGAGGGTTCAGTTCTTCTTGGAGCTTGTGTAAGACACAGCCTGGGACACCGTCCGGTCCCATAGATGCTGTGTTTTTTTGCTTTGGAGAGGGCAGCTTTCACCTGTGCATCTGTGATGTCAGGGAGAGGTTACATTCAGTTGGGATAGGCATTTGCTCCTTTGGGGGGGGGGGGGGAGAAGTTTGCGCTGAATCCGTCTGCCAGGATATTGGCTATGTCTGTAGGTTCTGTATATTTTGTACCGTTATGCAACAATTCAGAGCATATCTGGGAGTTTCCACCCATGTTCCTGACATAACTAAAGAAGGCCCTATGATTGTCTTTAGTGTCTAGGGCAATTTAAGGGATCAAAGTTTCTTGCTTTTACTGATCAGAGATGCCTTCCCTTTTTGGGATTTTGCTCTGTCATGTAGTAGCTTCCTCCTTCTGTTGTATAGCTTATTTATGGCCGGGGTCCACCAGACCGGTCTCCTGTTTTTGGAGGAGTGAGTCTTGGTTTTATTTGGGTAGCACGATCCATGCATTCCTGCAGGTGCTCATGGAATGCATTTGTAAAGGATTCTCCGGATTGGGCTGTATTATCCTCTGGCCCGGGGGCTTTGAAGGATTCCACCTCAGTCTTGAGAAGTGCAAAGATGGCTTTTGAGAAATTCTTTACAGTGATTTCCTTGGCTGGGAGTGGGGACGGGATATGGATGTCCAGGGGAAATTTGTTTATGGTCTGATCTTACCAATGAGGGGTTTACCTTTGGTGTGGAACATAGTCCCCATGTTGGTGATGACCAGATCCAATATGTTCCCTCTTGTGGGAGTGGTGACCAGTTGTTCCATCGCGTTAGAGTTTATAAATTCAAGGAACTGTTAGGCGAGGGTGTTTGGGCTTGAGTAGTTTTCCCAGTCAATGTTTGGGTAGTTGAAGTCATCCAATAACATAGTGTTTGGAGAGACCTTCATATTCTCCAGTGTTCTCAGGAATGCCAAGTGGGGTTCCTGTAATAGGGAGGGTGTTCTGTAGCAGGCTACAAACTGAAAGGAAGTTTTGCCTGCTGTTAGTTGCACATGGATGGTTTCCGTGGAGGTGTAGGTATCTTTGATGAATATAGATACTCCCCCTCCTTTTGTGCTTCAGTCCGAGTTTTGGGGCCGAAACGCATGATATGAGTTATAACCTGGTAATGCTGGGGTGCTCTCAGGATATATATATAATATGAGTTGGACACCCTCGAGATGTCCTTTGTCCTGCTCTTTGCTCAGAAATTTTGTTCTGGTAGTGACAAGGTCCTGTTGGGTCGGGTGTCAGAATGGATTGGGCAGCAAACTCTATCTGAATGGAGGAAGTAGACAGTGGCATTATGGGTAAGGGAAGGGGCTTTGAACTCGGATCATATGCTGAATATGGGGCTGAGTCAGATCTGATACGGATCCGTAACCCACAAGTTGAAAACAAATGAACTACTACTCGGATGGAACGTTATGGTGAGTACCTAACTTTTTTCTGCAGTCTCTGACTAGGAGTCCCTTTGAGCCTGCTAGTTAATGCAATCCCAAATTCTTGTCATGGAAAACTGCTTTCCTGGTTGTCATAACTTCAGCTAGGAGGGTTTCAGAATTGTAAGCTTTCTCCAATGCTACTCCATACATGATCTTTCACAATGACGGGGTATCTCTTAGGACGAATCCCTGTTTCTTGCCAAAGGTTGCTTCTGAATTTAATATAAGCAAAGCTATTCAGTTGCCAGTGTTCTTTCCTAATTATTCAAACAAAGGAGAGTACATTCTACATACATTGGGTGTACACAGGCAACTTCGTTTCTACCTACCTAGGAGCAAAACATTTCGCAAGTCAGATCAGCTCTTTGAGGCTTTTTCCCTGAACAGACATGGCCTCCCAGTTTCTAAGGTAACCATTTCTAGATGGATTTCTAGCTGCATCTCTACAGTCTGAGATTTTACATGTTAAGGTTCCAGGAAGAATCAAGTCTCATTCTACGAGGTCCATGGTTACTTTCTTAGTGTTCTTGGCCAGACTTTCTATTGATGACATTTGTGCTGCTGCCACTTGGTCTAATCCTCATACCTTTATATGTCATTACTAGCTGGATTTTATTTCCAGGAGCAGGGCTTTCTTTGGCTCCATGGTGCTCCAGCATGTCCTTCCTTGAGGCCTCCCAGGATAAATGCTCGCTGGAGAGACTGACCCTACGGTGTTGAATAATGGCATGGATAATATCGGATAGAGTTATGTACTTACCTAACTTGGCATCGGTCTTATCCTGTGTCATTATTCATCACACTTCTCTCCTGCCTTTCTCCCCTTGTGGTTGGATTTTGGAAGAAGTTGGAGTGTTGTGGGTTCCAGACTCTCTCTCCTCCTTTTTCTGCAGGAGTAGCTTTAATGTATATGGTAGCAAACTCGATCTGAGGGTTAGAGGGCAGCAGGGCGTTATGGGAGATGGAGGAGCATGAGCCTTGGCTCTGTCTATTTGAATGTTGCTAGCTCAGATCCAAGACCCTACGGTGATGAGTAATGACATAGGATACCACAGATGCCAAGTTATGGTAAGTTCATAACTCTTTATAATAATTTTCCTGTCTTGTTACAGCTTCACGTGCATCTTCCTGAAGAAACAATAATATAATTTCTAGGGCTTCTTTTTTGTAAAGAAACTAGTAACTCCTCTGTTGAAGAATTTATTGAAGAATTTATTGAAGAATACCAACTAACATTTAAAAATGCTGTACAGTTTGTAGAACTGCTTTGTGAACTTCATCCTTCATGCGCTACATTCACCTGATCTCAAAAAAGTATTCTTATAAAGCAAGATTATGCTTTAACTCTCATTTTTCTGGTGTTAAAGCACTGGTTCACAGACTTCAATTGTATTATTAATCATATTCACTATAACATATGAGTTAGACATGCTGCGTTTCAACTCGATATGCAATTCTTTAATATCAGATTTTAATTTATTCTGTTTGATATTGTTTCACAATAACAAAATGTCTACACATATTGAAGTGCACTGTTTTGTGCTGCTGATACCTAGTATTTCTTAAATCGCCCTTCTTGGGTACCCCTGTCAGTAGACTAGTAGGGGTCTTAAAGGTCCTGAGACTCCAGGAGCAATATTTCATTCTTTATCATTTTTAAATCACAATAAGCAGCATTTTCAGTCAGTTTATTGTTTTTCTGATTTAGCTGCTGCTACTGTTTTTTGCTGTCCAACATATCATTACAAAGACATGTCTGGAGGGTTTCTCCCCAGGCCTCTGCTGAAAATTGGCTTCATTCCAACTTGGACTTAAATATCAACAGAGATGATCTGAATGTGTGATGCAAAGGGATCTGTTACTGTTTCATTTCTATCATAAAACAGTTTGTCTAGGGTATCTGGAACACTGAGACAGTTATTTCATTTTGACTCACATATTCCTCCAATGTTCTTTCTGTGTGTACCTCAGTACATGTAGAAAATCTAGTGAATTCAAGGAATCTGTTCCTGAAGTTTATGCTGAAGCTGGATGTGTCCAATGGTGCAGGTAGAACAACATAGCTCAGTAATGCACAACCACAATAGTATGAAATAGGATCTTTACTAACACTGTTTGTCCTAGCATGTGTCCCTGACTGAGGCACACTTATTCTAAAGTTCCAAAAAAAGAAATTAAAATGATGGAAGCTGCTTCACCTTTTAGCCACAAATTCTTGACTTCCTGAGTTAGAAGAAAAGTCTAATCTATTCTGGAAACATCTGGAAAAGCTCTGGAGGTCAGACAGAAATTACCTGAATAAACTATTGTGGATAAGTCTAGCTACAGCAGTAGTCCTGCTACTCCGACATGTGCTGATGAGTTGAGTATGCTCACACAAATTTACTTTTGACCTCTCTTGTCAGTCGGTGGCATAATTGTGCTTAACCAGTCCAGTGGGAGTTCTATAGTATTACTGAATGGGGAGAGATCCATAGGCTGTACAAAGAAGTGTGTGTTCCACCATCTGTATTTGGGAGCACGTCTGTTGCTGAGGCTCTGCCACATGTTCACCACTGTAGTAGTTGTGAAGTTAAAGAACTGTTCACACTTTGTCCTCATAAACCACATATGGGACAGTTTTGCAAGAAGGGTATGATCTCAACTATATTCATCTTAGTGTTGATGAGAGTATGTCACACGTTAAAGAAAAGTTTATTTTAACCCTCCACTTCACCCAGTAGTTAATGTTTTTAAATCTTCAGTAGTTGAGGGCATCTACCACTTACGGGGATATGAGAAAAGCTTCTATAGTAACTTAATACAAAGAGAATGCATTTTATTGTGTCAATTAAGAGAAGATAATACCATACGTGTTATGGTACCAAAAGGGGAGGGCTGGTTATTTTCAATGCCCAAGATTATTCTAATGCTATGCACAAAATATTGTTGTTTGAAACAAGTTACACATACGTATCCAAGAACCAAATCAATATTTCATATGGTTGGATAAACTCTTATTTAGAGGAATATTTACTAGAACAGCGCATCAGTCATGATACTTATGGGTTCTTATCAAACAACAACCCTAAAGTGCCTTCAATATTTGGAATATGAAAAGTACACGAGTATTACTGACCCACCATTTAGACAGATTCTTTTGGCTAATGGTTCAAAGACTCATCCTTTGTCTCTGGATGATAAAATGGTTAAATACGTAGTGGAGAATACCCCTCAATTTAGTTAAAGATTAATGGGAATTCCTAGGGCTATTAAAACAAGAAATCTCATCTAAGGAATTAATTTTCTTGACAATAGATGTTAAAGATCTTTTGTCTTCCATACTTAGTGGAGGGACTACAACTGTTTGAGCAGATACTTTACACACTGTCTACCCTTGCACCTGATCAAGTTAGCCTAGTATGTGAATTGATGGCCTTGATTTTAGAGAATAACTATATATTTTTTGAACACCAATATTTCCAGCAATTGAGAGGAGTAGCGATGGGGACAGCATGCGCCCCTGTATATGCTAACTTGGTACTGTTAGGATGGGAACTCCATGTTTTTCAATGTGAGTTTTGGAATAACATCATATTATAAGTGAGGTTTTTGGATGACATTTTTATATTATGGAAGGGCAAAGAAGATGACATACCCAGATTTATAGAGTATTTAAATGGTACCACCAGTTTTTTAGAATTTACATTTGAAAGGAACAGTACAAAAATTAACTATTTCGACACTACCATTTCACATACTGAAAATGTATTTAAGTCAAACATTTTCCATAAAAGTACCTATTGTAACTCTCTTCTACATTTTTCTAGCTGCCACCCTATGACCCAGAAAAAAAAGTCTGGTTAAAGGACGAGCTATAAGAGTTGCCCGTATAACATCTGACATCCTTGATGTTAAGGAGGAACTGATTACTTTAGGTAATATGTTTAAGGAAAGGGACTACCCCATAAAAATGGTGGATGATATATCAGGGCTTTACAATGAATGGGATGATAGGTACAACCCCCTTTTGGGTGTAGGCCTTAATTAACAATAAAGTAATCAATGACACCATATCAACTAAGAATTTTGAAAGGGCATGTATTATACAGTCTAGCCCAATTTCAGTGGAGATTAAAAGAAACATAATCAAGAAAAACCGTGGAATATTTTCAGGGCTAACCAAGACCGAAGAATGATAGGAAAGGAACCCTTACTTTAGCAAAAATTCTGCTGGCATGAAGTTACACTTTGAATCAGTGTCTACCTTGAGCTCTGTGGGTTTACCATTGCTCAGGGCAGTACAAAATACTTTGTTCTTTGCCAACAAATCTACTGCATTAACCTTTTTACTGACCATTGTTATACCATCTACATAGAAAGTAGGGTTACAGCACTCTACATGATCAACTTGCTTTTTTGAGTGACCTTTCTTAATAACTGAATGAGGTTTGCTTGATTTACAAAACTTCAGAAAATGGTTCCATTTTTTACACCTGTGGCATTGCTGATCAAATGCTAAGCACTTGTCTTTTAGACTTATGATTCGCTCCACAGTTACGACAGTTAACAATAAGACTTGACTTGGGTTTTGCTGACTCACTCTTGTACTGCACTGAGCATGCCCTTTTTACTGAGCTAGTCTTGAAACTTGCTACAAAGCTGACTCCTCCCAGGAAAACCCGTAGCGGTTAAAGCTGCCATGTGCTTAGGCCTGTTTCGACTTGTCACGTGTTGCATACTGTCTACGTTTGCTCTAGAGGATGCAGATACCATCCTTTTGTCACTTGTAAGCTTATTTGTATGCCTTTCTGTGAGCTCATGAATTTGACAAATCTCTATGGTTTTACTTAATGTTAAATCACTGTCACGAAGCAAAATCTTTCTTACTGCAGCACTATTAACACTACACACAAGCCTGTCCTTTATTAACTCATCTTTCAAGTCACCAAATTTGCACGTTTTGGCTTTATTTCGCAAGTCTGTGATATAAGCTGCAAAAGTTTCACCTGGCTTTTGGTCGCTTGTATGAAATAGGTGCCTCTCCAATGTAACATTTGTCTGGGGGTTGCGCATTTCTCTAAATTTACAATGTTATGTTGTCCTATCTCGCCTTCATTCTTGCTGGTTGGGTTCGGCCATTTGCTAAAGCTCAAGAGCTCTCACTGGCTTGAGGCTACACTATATACCATGATGCCTAGCGATTGTTCCCCAGATCTTGTTTGCTGCTTGCAGCTTTGGGATGCTCTTCGCTGGCTCAGGCTAAGTGAACTTCTCTTTTTCAATATATTTGTTGCTAAATTAGCAAAATTCTTAATCGTCTAATAGCGCTTAATTTTATCTGTAAGTCCTTTCTTTGCCCCTTTATTGACTTGTCTTGTTTTTTTTTCCTATCCTTAGGCCTACTGTTTAGCACTGCCCGGAGGAATCAGCTTTAGAGGATTTCCTCCACTTTCTCCTCAGCCCGTTTCAGTTAGAGGGCTTTTTTCCCTTTTCTGTTTTGATTTGGAAGCATCTCCTCAGAGGAGTGTGTCGTTTGAGTTAGAGACCCCCCTCTAACTTTCTTCTAACTTTCCTCTTTAAAAAAATAAATAATAAAACATATAGGCTTCTGCTTTTTACCGTTTGCTCATTTATTGTGAAATTGTGTTTTACTTCTGCATTGGCTTTTGGTTACTGCTAATTGTTCAGTCAGGATGTCAAAAGAGGTTAAGCAGTCAGGATTTAAAAAGTGTGACTCGTGCACACAAAAGAAGTCTCTTACTGACAGTCACACCAGCTGTGTGTACTGTCTAGGCGCCGTTCACCTGCAGGACTCCTGTTCGATCTGCCACGGGTTCAGCTCCAGGGTCCTGCGGGAACAGAAAAACAATCTTATTCTAAGGGGGTTGTTAAAAGGGCCCTTTGATTCACCAGTTGAAGGCAGTCAGGCCTCAAAAACTATGGACAAACCTTCTAAAACTACTTACACTCTGGGCTCGGAGCCATGGAAGAGACACAAGCCTATTCCATCGGATCTGACACCTACCAGTTCCGACAGAAAAATCCACTTTGGCTCCTCTTGTGTCTTCGGAGCCGTCATGTGGTCAGAAAAGGAGCCAGTCACTGGCATTGGAGCCGATTCAGTCGGTACCACAGTCTCCATTACTTCAGTCAGTGGCAGGTAGCCACAAGTCTTCACATTCCTCTCGTTCATCTAGGAACCTTTCGACGATGAGTGACTGGTCAAAAGGTTGCTTCATACGCTGGCCTTGGTGAAAATTTTCTCCAGCCCAGCAGGTCGTGGAGCCGACTCCAATAGTGTCTGTACCTTTGGTTTCTTCTCCGATTCAGTTTAGTTCGGAGCCAGAGTGTCTGGAAGTCCTTGTGGTGGAACCTTCGGTTCCGAAGTCCATTCCTGAAGTTTCGGTGCCGATCTCTGCTCTGACCACTTTGATGCCGTCGTCCATTGAGGGGTCTGGGGGCCGAGGCCCCCTCATCGATTCTGGGGGGTGGGTCAGACAGGTCCCTTGTTGGATCCAACTCTTCCACTCAGAGTTTCGGCGCAGGTCAGTTCAGCTCCCATGTCTGCCTTGGAGCTCTCGTCCTTGGCTCTGGGGAGGGCTCCTCAGAGCGGGAGTCTCTCTCTGCTCGGGATGCCTTAGAGGTGATGAGAAGTATGCTTTCCTCTGAGACTGCTCGGCTACAGCTACTCTTCCCCCTAAGGGCCCAGTGTCAACCTGTACATCACTCCTCCAGCCCCTGTGTAGAGAACCAATGCCCCAGGATGGCCCCAGTGGGAGAAGCCCTCTCTTCAGATACCTCCCCGGCACATCCTCCTGAGGAGGTCCCTCGGAAGAGAATGTGTAAGAGGAAACGCACAGACTCACCTGAGTCTGTCACATCTGATACTAACTTAGAGGAATCAGAAGGGTCCCCACAGTCACCCTCTGAGGATGTCTCATTTTCAGACATCTTACAGATCCTGAAACAGAGGTGGCTGGAAAGACCTTTCCCCTTCTGAGGATGTCAATATATCTGGAAGCATTTGGTTCTCTACCCTCCACCTCTTGGGGGTGTCTGCCTTTCAACCACCTTACTGGGTGTAGTCAATTGGAAGGCGTGGAGCTCTCCAGAGTCTGCGGAGCCAGTTCTGAGGAGGCCAAACAAATTTTTTTACAGCTTTGGAGGGCAAACAGTTTCTTACCAAGGGAGTTCTGGTAGATGGTATGGTGTTGGTGGCGGACACCAAGAAGGAACTAGCTGTGACTTCTGCATCTGTCCATCCGCCAAATAAGGAATTTCATATGATGGACAGATATGGGAAGTGTATGCTTTCTTCAGCGGCCTTTATCCTTAGGTCACTGAACTACCTATCCCATTTCACTTTAGAGGGCTCTCCTTAAGGAGTTAGGAGATGCCGTACAAGGTGGTACAGCTCAGGAACTATCTGACAAGATTAACTTTCAGCTTGCAACCTTAACATCTATTACTAATTCCTCCATGCGCCTCATTTCTTATGCGGCCGATGGACCGAGTAGGACAACAGGCACAGGAATAGCTCTGAGGAGACATTCCTGGATGCGTCGTTGTGAATTTGCTGAACCTTTCGTCTTCCTTTATTGACGCCTGTTTTGACAGCTTGTCCCTGTTTGGGCCAAAAGTGAAGAAGACCCTAACCAGGAGTGAGCAGGATGGCAAGACTGTCTCTGCTGTGGGAGTATGTTTTTCTGCCCCAAGGGCCAGAAGAATGGAAAGATGTGGTTCTGGAAATCCAAGGGAGCCTTGCCCGGGCACTCGTGGTGAATTTACCCCTGGGGCAGAGGGAGAAATAACAGAAGACACCACCCATGTGGCAGAGGGGTCCACAGAACCAGAGGGACAGATACGTTCTTGGGTTGTCCCTTCCAGCGCTCCTGAAAGGAAGCCCGCCTTGTCTACCTCTAGAGACAGTCGGGGGAAGATTATAACTGTACCCAAAAGTCTGGCTAGACTTGACTCGAGACTAATGGATACGGTCCATCATATCCAGAAGATGCAAAATTCCTTTCTCCAGTCTTCCCTTCTGTCGAAGTCCATCCCAGACATCCCACCCGGTCAAAGGGATCAAGCAACCCTAGAGATCCAAAGGTTGCTAGAAAAAAGAGCCATCCAAGAAGTCCCCGCAGACCAAGTCGGATCCGGAAGTTTACTCAAGTTTCTTTTTAGCTCCAAAAAAGACGGGACTGGAGATCAATTTTAGATCTCACCAGACTAAAGTCAATCAAAAAAATGAAGTTCCGGATGGTAACACTGCAGTCTATACTCCCTTTTTTGGGTCAGGGCAATTGGATGTGCTCTATAGATCTTTAGGGTGCATACTACCACATCAAGATGGACAGGCGATCCAGAAGATATCTTCGCTTCCAGCTGGGAGCCACTCATTACCAGTTCAGAGCTCTGCCCTTTGGTCTCACTACAGCCCCCAGAGTGTTTACCAAGTGCGTGGCAGTAGTTACGGCTCACCTGAAGCGTCAGGGATTCTGGGTGTTTCTATACTTAAATGACTGGCTCCTGACAGGAGCCCGCCACCACCGAGCATCTACTAACCAGGACAACAGACTCCACCATTCATCTCTGCTCACAGCTGGGTATTACGGTAAACTTAGAAAAATCTGCCTTGTTGCCATTTCACTATATTACCTTTATAGGGGCAGACTTGGACTCAAGAAATGTGGTGGCAAAACTGCCTCACGAAAGAATACAGATGCTACGGCACCAAGTGTCAATACTGATCAAGATGAAAAAAGTACAAGCCAAATTTGTCCTCAAAGTCCTAGGTTAAATGGCAGCGGCAATCACATTAGTTCCATTGGCACGTCTACACATGAGAATACTGCAGTGGCATCTCTTTGCCCAGTGGTCTATGCAGGAGTTGCCTGTGTCTCACAAAATTCTCATCACAACCGCCTGCAAGAAGGCTCTACAATGGTGGCGCCATTCAGACCAGGTAACAATAGGCAGGCCATTCGTGCTTCCCCACCGGCTAGCCACAGTGGCCATGGACGCTTCCCAGATGGGGGGCCATTATCTGGGACAGACTGTCCAAGGGACTTGGCAGGAACACGAGTACCACTTGCACATAAATATCCTAGATATGAGGGCAATGCTTCTGGCGTTGCAAGCATTCAACAGCTCTCTACCAATAGGTACTATTGCAATTCGAACAGAGAATGTCAGTGGTATGGTACATCAACAAGCAAGGGGGAACGAAATCCTACACCGTATGTTGGGAGGCTCAAAGGGTATGGCAATGAGCAGTTTCTTAACGTTTTGACTGCAATGCACATCCCGGGAAAATCCATCGTAATAGTAGACAGGTTAAGCAGGGCAATCCTTATGCCTCACGAGTCATCCCTGAATCAAAGGTTTCCGAACAAAATGTGGGGCCAGCCTTATTGCGATCTATTTGCCACGTCCATAAACACCAAATGCAGTGGCTACTTTGTCCTAGTCCCCCCTCTGGGGGAGTCATCAAGGGATGCACTTGTGCATGATTGGCCCCCGGAACTTCTCTATTCCTTTTCTCCATTTCCTTTAATACCCAAGGTGCTCCAGAAAGCCAAATTGTTGAGTTGCAAACTGATTCTCATTGCTCCTTACTGTCCTCGCCAAATATGGTTTCCATTCCTGGGGCCCCATCTTCTGGAGGAGCCCTGGATCCTGGACCCGGTGCCGGATCTTCTGACTAATCAGTCAGGGACGCTCCACCCCTCTCTTCAAAATCTCACGCTGACAGCTTGGTTACTCCACTTCCAGTTTTAGCCAGGCTTCCTGATCTATCCCCGGAAGTAAGGTACATTCTGGTTTCATCGCACAAGAATGCAACTAGGAAACTTTATGTGAATAAATGGAAGAGGTTCTCTTATTGGGCAAAAGGAAACAAGATAAACCCCTTTGCAGCTCCTATATCTGCGATTCTAGAATTTTGAACAGAAATTTTTGATGAGGGTGCAGCAGCAGCCACGTTGAGTGCAACTAGCTGCTATTTCAAGTTATCACGTGGGAGACATGGGGTCGAATATCATATTCCATAGATTATGCAAAGCTTTTCTCAGGGGCACCTTTCTTCTCAGGCCCTCCTTAAGAGAACCTCCACCTCTGTGGGACCTCAATTTGATACCGTCAGCCTTGATTTGACCACCCTTTGAACCAGCCTGCTCGTGTTTACTAAAATTCTTTTTAACAGTAATTACCTCTACTAGAAAAGTTTCAGAATTGCAAGCTCTGTCTATCCGTCCGTCCTTATTTGGTCTTTCATAAAGACAGTCTCCCTCAGGACAAATCCTTCCTTTCTATCAAAAGTTTGATGTTCTTCGTGTTTCACTGTTGCAGTCTTCACATTTGGGTTATCGGCTTGCAGTAGCACTCAGTCGGCCTGATTATCAGAGTCTTGGGTCCTGCGTCGGTTGCTGTCTCATCTTCTGTGACACCAGGTAGTCAGGGGTATAAAGCATGCAGCCAACGCCATTACATCAGTCTTCCCTGCCATGCGGTGCCTGAAGCAGTTTGCAGGTGCTGGTTGGCAGACTCCTGAAATTTTTGATCTGAAGTAGGCAGACTTCATTCGTCTGCAACCTGTGGGTATCTGATCCGACCTCGGATCCGAGCCGGCAATTCAAAAGCTTAGGCTCCGAGCTCCTAGCTCCTCCCTCTTACCCATAATCCCTTGCCAAGCCCTGACTGACTTCAGATTTCGTTTGCCGCTTTTCAAGTAGCTACGGAATTCCAGAGCTCCTGGCGTTGGTGAAGATAAGAGATAGTTTTTTGACTAAAAAAGTTTTAAAAATCTTTATTTTCTTTCTTGATTCAGTTAGTGTTGAGTGTGTTTAGGCTTTCCTCTCTCTTTTTGTTTAAATTTATCGGGTTTTGCGTAGTTTGTTTGTGTGTGTTGTGTGTTAGGCCTTAGGGTTACTATGTCTGAAGCCCATAAGGCTGTGTTTTCAAAATGTACCGAGTGTGGCCATAAGCTATCCCCAGCAGATGGCCACACTCGGTGCGTTAAATGCTTGGGGGTTGAACACCTGTCATCTGGTTGTACCATTTGTGCAGGGTTCAACCCCCGGGCTTTGAGGGAACGGAGGTCGAAGTTGG
The DNA here is from genome assembly GCF_019279795.1 of Protopterus annectens. Taxonomy (NCBI): domain Eukaryota; kingdom Metazoa; phylum Chordata; order Ceratodontiformes; family Protopteridae; genus Protopterus; species Protopterus annectens. The sequence continues at coordinate 554,689,578 of NC_056725.1, forward strand.
TGCTGGCGGGTCTTTTACCCCCAGATACCGCTTCGGCCTCTGCCCCTTCCACTCAGCAACCTGTTGCTGTGAGTTCTCCCCCTCCGGCTGGGACTCAACCTCCCTCTAAGTTGCCGGAGGGGAAGGATTCCTCTAAGGAAAGACAGAAGGAGAGGCACAGGGAGAAGCACCACAAGAGGAGAGCCGAAACTTCTAGTTCGGCTCCTCCATCTAAGCGGGCCTCCCCTGTGCCTTCTAGCTTTCCTCCTCCTCGGCTCCACTCCCCTCGGTTCTCTCCTGGACCCGAGGAGGAGGAGGCTAGCCCTTCCAGGAGGTCACCGAGGCGGCTCTCTAGGTCCGCTCCGGTGGCCTCCTCTAGATCAACCTTTTCTATGAGTGAAGCTGATATGGACTGGATGATGAGGAAATTCATCCAGGCCCAAATGCAAATGGGAGTGCTCGTAGCCCCCATCCGGGAGGGCTTTCACCGCCCCTTGGCTCCTTCTCCGACCCATAACACGGGTTCGGAGCTGTCGGCGCCGTGCAGATTTGGATCCGGGGGTGGGTCGGATCCGATGGGTCGGCGCACCTCGGATCCGTCCCATCCCTTGAGTGCTTGGTGCCGGACCCGACCTCTCGGAGCCGAGGGCCGAGCCTCGGATCCGAGGGAGCTGGTGTGTCTTCGGCTCCGTCCAGGTCGGAGCACACTGGTCTCGGATCCGACGGTTTCGGCTCCGACTCCGATCCGTGCGTCGGATCCGAGTGGGGGTCGGCTCTCGGGTCTTAGAGAAGCTGGCTCCCCCTTGGCTTTCGACATAGTGGAAAGGGCACTGTCGAGGACATCCAGACCCCCGGTCCCTGCCACGGCTCCATCCCGCACTCCATTGCAGTTGGGCCAGGCCCCCACCAGCCGGTCCCAGGGACAGCCCGCCTCGATGTCCCAAGTGGTTCCCTTGGAACATCCAACTGCTGAAGAGTACTCCTCGGACAGCCCCCCCGATGAAGTACCTCGGAAGCGTAAGTGCAAGAGGAGGCACATGGACTCCCCTGAGTCCGTCACTGAAGACACAGACTTGGATGAAGGGGAAGGCTCCCCTAGGTCACCCCCTGAGGACGTCTCATTTGGAGACATCATGGAGATGTTAAGGATCAGGGGGGGTGGTCTGCCCCCAAGGCTTCTTCGGACGATTCTGTGTTCTTGGAGGCATTCGAGGCGGGCCCTTCTACCTCTTGGGTGTCCCCTCCTGCTGACCCCTGGTGGATCTTATCTCCATCAGGCGTGGAAGGATCCGGACACCATTGAGCCTATCCCTAAGCGCCCGGACCGCATTCTTTCTCCTCCATCAGACCGCACCCACTGGAGTAAGGGTCCCCCAGTAGATGCCATGATGATGGCTGCAGCCACGAAGAGGGAATTGGCCCAGGAGAGTCCCTCCGTGCATCCTCCGGGCAAGGAGTCCCGTTCGATGGATCGCATTGGGAAGCGAGTTTTTAGTTCAGCAACCTTCTCCTTGAGAGCGCTGAACTACATGGCACATGTCATTAGGATGCAGCGGGATCTGATTAAAGAATACGCTGCATCTCCCCAGGAGTCCATCTCGAGTGAGGATAAACAGGTTTACTCCACCCGAATGGCCACTCTCAGATCAGTTTCCAATACATCTATGCGGCTACTGTCTCATGCTACTGAGGGAGCCGCTAGAGCCAGCGGAGCAGGCCTAGTCATGAGGCGACAGGCCTGGCTCCGCCATTGTGATTTTGCAGAGCCCTTCAAGGCGACTTCGAATGCCCCTTCGATGGTTCTGCCTTGTTTGGCAAGACTGTTCGAGACAGTCCAGAGCGAAAGGCGGAAGACGCTGTCTGTCGTCAGTCCGCTTCTCAGCTCCCCAGAGGTCCTTCTCTAAGAACCAAAAGGGACAGAAGAAGATGTGGTTCCGGAAGTCGCAGCAGTCCCAACCTGCTCCGGATAACCAGTCCTTCCGTGGCAGAGGAGGATGGGGAGGTTGTCGTGCTAGAGGCAGGGGGGCTCCTGGCAACTTTGGGTCCAGAGAACCTTTCTCTGAGAGACCCACGCAGCAGCCCTGAAGGATTGCCCGGCTGTCCGTCTCTGGAGGCAGTCGGGGGGGCGGTTTTCGATGCACCTGACTTCTTGGGAGTCCATAACAACAGACAGTTGGGTGCTTCGAGTTATATCCAGAGGATATTCAATTCCCCTATTCAAGGTTCCCAAATCTCGCAGCCTCCCAGATGTTCCACCCGACCAAAGGGAGGCGGCAGCTATCGAAATCGAGCAGCTGCTAGAAAAAGAGCCATCCAGCACGTCCCCCAGATCAAACCGGATTAGGGTTTTACTCCAGGTTCTTTTGGTGCCAAAGAAGACGGGGACTTAAGACCAATCTTAGACCTTTCCCAGTTGAACCTGTCAGTAACCAAGCAAAAGTTCGGATGGTCACCCTGCAATCTATACTCCCCTCTTGAGGGAGAACGACTGGATGTGCTCCATAGACCTCAAGGATCGTGCTACCACATTCGGATGGACAGGCGATCCAGGAGGTTTCTTCGCTTCCGGCTGGGAGCCAGTCATTATCAGTTCAGGGTCCTCCCTTTGGTCTCACCTCAGCCCCAGGGTGTTTACCAAGGTGCTAGCGGTGGTAGCGGCCCACCTGAGGCTCCAGGGATTACAGGTCTTTCCGTACCTGGACGACTGGCTCCTGACGGCATCATCAAGGCATCTTCTGTGCTCAGCCAGGGATTACTTTCTTCAACTAGCACCAAGGCTGGGCATCACGATCAACTGGGAGAAATCTTTTCTGAATCCAACTCAAATTATAGATTTCATAGGAGGAAGACTAGACACCAGATCAATACGAGCCTTCCTCACCCCAGACCGTATCGCCAGCCTGAAGTGTCATGTGACAGCGATCCTGCAACCATCTCCAACTGCAGCTTGGTCCTGAGGGCCCTAGGTTCTATGGCGGCAGCTATTCCGCTTCTCATTCATGCCCGTTTACGCATGCGGGTTCTTCAATGGACCCTTCAAGTTCAGTGGTCCCCTCTTTGTTCTTCTCTAACGCTCCGATTGCGGTCAGCAGAGCGTGCAGGACTCCCTTCTTTGGTGGCTTCTTTCTCCGGAGCCCCTGGCAGGGAGACCTTTTGCTGCATTTCCCGAGCCACAGTGACCACGGACGCTTCTTGCCTCGGGTGGGGGCATTCTGCGGAAAGATTGTCCAAGGCACGTGGAATCCCACAGAGACGTCATTGCATATAAATGTCCTGGAAATGAGGGCGGTGCTCCTAGCGTTGCAAGCACTTCACCACGTTCTTCCTTCAGGGACTATTGCGATTCAGACAGACAACATGTCGGTAGTCTGGTATATCAACAAGCAGGGAGGAACCAGGTCTTACCCCTTTGTCGAGAGGCCATGAGAGTCTGGGAATGGGCAATTTCCACCAAACGCTTTCTGGTAGCAACGCACATTCCGGGAAAGTCCAACATCCTTGCGGACAAGCTCAGTCGCACTATCCTTTCTCCACACGAGTGGTCTCTCAATCCTCAAGTAGCGAAGAAGATTTTTGCCGTTTGGGGGCAACCCTGTTGCGATCTTTTTGCCTCTCCCTCAAACGCCAAATGCGACAATTTCTTCGCTCTGCTTCCCCACCAGGAGTTCCCGAGGGATGCTCTGGTGCATGCTTGGCCTCCCAGTCTCCTTTATGCCTACCCTCCACTTCCTCTGATGCAGAGGCTTCTGCAGAAAGACAACAGTTTGGGGAGCAGAATGATTCTCATTGCCCCATTCTGGCCTCGACAACCTTGGTTCCCCTTCGTATGGTCTCACAAAATCAATCCACCATGGATTCTGGATCCAATTCGATCTCATCTCTCACCCTCTGGGAATGTCAGTTCCCAATCTGCGGACCCTGAAGTTGACAGCTTGGCTGCTACAGTTCCAACCTTAATTAGGACTCCCGGTATCTCATCACCGGTCAAGGCCATTTTAGTGGCTGCTCATAAACCTTCCACCAGGTAGGTTTATCGGAGTAAATGGAAGAGATTCTCTATATGGGCAGGACAGAGAACTTTGGATCCTTTCTCGGCACCTATGTCAGCGGTGCTGGATTTTCTAACAGACCTCTTTCATCAAGGGGCTAGTTCTTCCACGATTAAGGTACAATTGGCAGCTATCTCGCATTATCACATTGGTCATGACACAGCTCCTTATGGCGAAATTATGCAAAACATTTCTCAAAGGAGTTTTTTTGTTAAGGCCTCCAGTCAAGGAGGTTGTACCGCCTTGGGACTTGTCTTTAGTCCTGCAGGCCCTTACTGCTCCTCCCTTCGAGCCTGCAGCTTCTTCTGATTTAAAGTACCTTTCCTGGAAGACTGCCTTCCTGGTAGCTATCACTTCAGCCAGAAGAGTGTCTGAGCTTCAGGCTCTGTGTGTCAAACCGTCTTCTCTTTCTTTCTTCCCTGATAGGGTGTGCCTCAGGACCAATCCTTCTTTTCTTCCGAAGGTCTCTTCTGAATCCAATATTAACCAGTCAATCAATTTACCTGTGTTTTTTCCCAAATACTCAAACAAAGGAGAATACAAATTGCATTCCTTGGATGTTCATAGACAATTACGTTTTTATATTAACAGAACAGCTGGCCACAGGAAATCAGATCAGCTGTTCGTCTCCTTTGCTAAATTTGCTCTGGGTAAAGCAGTATCTAAAGTCACGCTATCTAAATGGATTGCTAATTGTATTCTGCAGGCATATGACACTTCAGGCAGACCTGCTCCTCAGAGGGTTACAGCTCATTCTACTAGGGCAGTTTCCACGTCAGCCGCCTTTAAGTCCCGTGTATCATTGGATGATATCTGCGCGGCAGCTACTTGGGCCTCGCCTCATACTTTTATTTTTCATTACAAGGTGGATGTTGTTTCTAGAGGAAGAGCATCCTTTGGCTCAGCGGTGCTCCGGAACATCCTTCCATGACGGCCGCCCAAGATTCAGGTAGCTAGGGACTCTGTCCCACAGGTTGCAGACGAATGAAGTCTGCCTACTTCAGATTTAGAAGTTATGTACTCACCATAACGTTCCATCTGAGTAGGTGACTTCATTCGGATGCAACCATCCCCCCCTCCATCCCCCTGACCTTTTTAGAGCGAGTATTTATGCTGTTTTAGTGTACTGTTGTCAGTATTTTGAGGCAAACTCAATCTGAGGTCAGTCAGGGCTTGGCAAGGGATTATGGGTAAGAGGGAGGAGCTAGGAGCTCGGAGCCTAAGCTTTTGAATTGCCGGCTCGGATCCGAGGTCGGATCCGATACCCACAGGTTGCATCCGAATGAAGTCACCTACTCAGATGGAACGTTATGGTGAGTACGTAACTTCTAATTTTTGAGTTTCAGAACCAAAGTCTTCAACTAAAGCCAAGTACCCCGTTGGGAAAACATTTTCTTGCTGTAAACCGATGTCAGTAAAAGTCAATAATTGTATTTCTTGTGAAAAGCAAATACCTCAAAGATTTTCATTCGTACTGTATTCCTTGCCTAGGCCTTGACCATGACGTACCTCGCTGTAGGTTTTATGCCTTATTTAAACAACGAACTATTCGTCGTCAGTATATTTACACTTCTAAATATTTTGGTACTCAGTTCAATTATCCAGATAGGTCTTCGGTAAGCCACCCGACTACCGACATTCCGAAAAAAAAAAACAAAGATAAAGACCGAGACAGCCTGCATAGGTCCAAAGCTGCCGATGACGCTTCTAAGCTAGTCACCAATTCGCCGGTACTCAGACACTTTCGCAGCCCCTGATACCTGCTACTTCAGATTCGCAGGCCTCTACTGAGACCCATTCTGAGTCAGGTATGCCGTGAGATGCTTTAACTGTGGAACCTGCGGTTGTCTCTACCTTGGATGGGTCCAGAGCTGTTGTGCAGCCACCTGCTTCTGAGGGTGTATTCAGGCCTACTGACTTGCTTATTAAACCAACGTCATCATCTTCTTCAAGGCCTAAAACCCGAACCATGCTTAGAAAACCGACGCCCAGACCACATGGTCAGGCCTCTATGCCTAAAAAACTAATAAGAATGGCTGAAGACCTTGTTACTTTAATCAGGAGAAGCCAACCTTTCCCCTTTAAGAGACCTAGGACTGAACTTGCTTATGATACTTCTAACCAGGATTCTGAAATATCTGTTTCCTCTGATGACCAGGATTTACCCTTATCTACCTATGAGGATTCTGATGCAGAAGACTCTATTCCCTCTACTCTCCCCCCCCCCCCCCAAGAGGATTTCTCTTTTGGTGAAACCTTGCATACTCTTGGGGAGCATTTTCGCTGGGAACACCAGGATTACTCTGATTCTAAAAAGAGGCTTAGGGATTTCTTACTCCTGCCCCAGCACAGGCCTTTAGCTATCCCTCCTGTACTAGACATTGTTGATGATGCATTTTCGGAATCTAGCTTGGCCCCTGACTCTCTACCTCCTGCTCCCAGAAAACCTGACCTATATTGCAGGGTTCCTGACTCTCTCAGGTTCCTTTTTAAAAATCCTACTGCGGATCCTGAGACCATTTCACAGGGACCCAAGGGCATTAAGGCTACTACTGCCAAAAATCCTACCCCCTCTAATAGAGATTCCAGGGTGCTGAATAGATGGGGTAAGAAAGTATACAATTCTGCAACCTTGGCCATTAGGGCCTTGAACTGCCAGTTTCGTATGTTAAAGTATCAGCAGCATATTATTGGATTGCTTAAACAGAAAATGATGTTGATTCC
>NC_056725.1:554706329-554761329 GCF_019279795.1 Protopterus annectens
ACCGGATGTCAGAAAAGTTAATAATTGCATTTCTTGTGGGAAACAGATACGCAGAGATTATCATACTTTGTGTATTCCTTGCTTAGGGCCTGAGCACGACGTTGTTGGCTGTCGCTCTTGTGCTAGATTTAATAAACGCACTATAAAGAGAAGGTTGGATTGTGCAAGGTTAGTCTTTGGGAAACGGTGCAACTATAAAATGCCGTTGGATGCTCCGACGCCCGCTTCTTCGAAGAAGCGCAAGGACAAGGCAGTTAAGCCTAGGCTTGAAGAACCGTCTGTACCAGACGCCGGTTCTTTAGAGGTGTCGGTGGAGCCGGTGGCACCACCGAAGGTTTCTGTGTGTTCCCAGGGTGAAACCTTATTATTGCAAGATGTGGCCTCTCAGGAGACTAGTCAGACTGAGGGGGCTTCTCATCTTACTATACTCCCCTCCCTTCCTAAGGTGGCTAGGCCCTCTCCTTCTGTTTCAAAGGCTTCCCCCAGGGGCAGGCCAGGTTTAGCTTCAGTTGGTGTTACCCCTAGCTCTTCAGGTACTGTGCCCAAGAAGCATATGCTTAAAATGGCAGAAGATTTGATTACTTTGATTAGGGGTTCTATGCCCCCTCCTGATAAGAGACCTAGGGTGGAGCCTGAGCTGGGGTTTTGAGCAGGCTTCAGATGTTTCAGAGTCTTCGGCTGAAGACTTGCAGGAGTACTCTCCTTATTCTGATTCTGATGTGGATGATTCTACTCCTTCTGCTACTCCTCCTGAGGATTTTTCTTTTTCAGAAACTCTTCATTCCATGAGGGAGCATTTTAAGTGGGAAGGTCAGGACTTCTCTGATTCCAGGAAAAGGCTTAGGGAATTTCTGTTTTACCCCAGCATAGGCCTTTGGCTATACCTCCTGTTTTGGATGTAGTGGAAGATGTTTTACAGAAGCTTCTCTTAACCATGATTCTTTGCCTTCTGCACCTGTTAAACCCGGATAGGTATTACAGGGTGCCTGAAGCTCATAAGTATCTTTTTAAGAGTCCTAGGGCAGACCCAGAAACTGTTAGCCAGGGGCCTAAAGGTGTTAAGGCTTCTGTTGTTAAGAATCCGGTTCCTGCAGACAAGGAGGCTAGGGCCTTGGATAGATGGGGAAAGAAAGTCTATACTTCTTCCACTCTTGCTATGAGGGCTCTGGTGCCAGTTTCACATGTTGAAATACCAAAATTATCTCCTTTCACAATTGAAGTCTAAGGTTGATGCTCTGGCAGTAGGTATTGATTGTAAGGAGTTGCAAGATTTAGTGCATGTTTCTGAACAGGTGGGTAAGCATTCTTTGCAATGTGGTTTTGATGCTGTACAGGCCTGCGTCTAGGGTGGCTGCCACTGGGTCAGTTCTTCGCGCAGGCACGCCTGGCTGAAGGATCAGAATTTGTCTGAACATGTTAAAACAAGGATTTTAGATGCTCCTTTACAATCTGACGTGTTGTTTGGTCCTCCTGTTGAGACAGTTTTAAAGAAAATGGAGGACAAGGCTAAGTCTATGCAGACTGTTAAAGATTTTTTGCAGGTCCAGCCTCCAAAGTTTAGTAGAAATTGGCCTACTAAAGGGTGGACGTATCCCTCTTATGATTCACAGTCTAGGGGTAGATCTAGACGTGGTAAGGGCAGAGCCCAGGGCTCTTTCAGGCCTAGAACAGGGAGTTCTCCTGCACAGGCTTCGGTGAGGGCAGGGGTCAGTCCTTTCAGTAGCAGACCCAATGACCTTTTCAGCTGCCAGAGCCTGCCTCTGGCAGCGCCTTTGGGAGGAAGGTTGGCACTTTTCAAAGAAAATTGGAGTTTAATTACCCAGGACAGATGGGTATTGGATATCATACACCACGGCTACAGGTTTTATTTCCATACCTTGCCTCCTTTCAAAGGCATGCCAGACGTTCCTCCTCCACAAAGAATGGAGGCTCACAAACAGGTTTCTCTGTTGCTCCAACTAGGGGCCATACAGCCGGTCCCTCTGTCAGAAGTGGGCCTAGGATTTTATTCTCGCCTGTTCCTAGTACCAAAGAAGGGGAACACGTGGAGACCAATTTTGGATTTATCTATCCTCAACACTTATCTGGACATTCCCAAGTTCAAAATGTTGACGTTGCAGCAGCTTTTACCTCTGCTGGGCAAAGATCATTGGATGGTAACTTTGGATCTCAAGGAGGCTTACCTTCATGTTCCTATCAGACTAAGTTGCAGAAAGTATCTGCGTTTTCGAGCTGGGACTTCTCACTATCAGTTCTCTGCATTGCCCTTTGGCTTATCTACTGCGCCCAGAGTGTTCACGAAAGTTCTGGCTCCAGTGATAGCTTTCTTCAGACTAAAAGGAATACAGATCTATCCTTATTTGGACGACTGCCTAATTCTGGCTCAAGGAAGAGAAGAGCTTCTTCATCATTTGGAATATGTGATAGCAGTGCTAAGATGCCTAGGGTATTCAGTGAACGAAATAAAGTCCAGTCTAGTACCCTCTCAAGACATGTGCTTTCTGGGTGTGAGACTGAATACAGCATCCCAGATGGCCTTTTTAACCCCGGACAAACAAAAGAGTCTATCCCTTTACTTCCATCAACTATCTCATCAGTCCGGGCTGACTGCAAGGACAGTCCTTCAAGCCTTAGGGTTCATGGCATCTTGTATTCTGGTGCTTCCCAATGCCAAACTGCATATGAGGAAGCTACAATGGTATCTCAAAAATGTATGGACAGCACTGCCAGGATCTAGACACGGTCATTCAAATATTACCTTGCATTCAAAAGGAATTTTTGTGGTGGGCTCAGGAATGTCACCTAAACAAGGGACTCTCTGTGACCCGGCCAGAGGCGAGTCAGATTTTAATGACAGATGCCTCAGACAAAGCTTGGGGAGCTCATCTAAATGGAAAGTGGATACAAAACAAGTGGCCTGTCAGACTACAACATCTACATATCAACATGAAGGAGATGTTAGCAGTCCAGTTTGCATTAATTGCTTTCAAGGAATTACTTCTTCCAGGGCAGGTGTTGATTCTAACAGACAAACACAACTGTCATGTGGTACATCAACAAGCAAGGGGGAACGCATTCTTATCCTCTATGCAGGCAAGCAATGATTTTGTGGGATACTGCTCTCAGTTTACAGCTCAATCTTCAGGCAAGGTTTCTGCCAGGAGCACAGAACTCCTTAGCAGATGTGTTGAGCAGACGAATTATGGATCCCCACGAGTGGAAATTGGATCCTCATGTATTTCAGAAATTGACAGTGTCATGGGGAACTCCAGACATAGATCTGTTTGCTTCTCCACTAAACCATCAGCTGCCAAAGTTTTGCACAAAAAGGTTTCATCCCACAGCTTGGAAAGTGGATGCTCTTTCTTTCAATTGGAGCAATCTTCATGTGTATGCCTTTCCACCTCTGCCTCTCCTCCCAAAGGTACTTCTAAAAGTCAGACAGGACAGGCCAAGGATGATCTTAATAGCTCCGGATTGGCCTCGACAACACTGGTACCCATTACTGTGAAGTCTGGTACGGAAGCCTCCATGGCCTTTGCCTTCGATCCCACACCTGTTGTCGCAGGAGGACAGCCATTTGCTAAATGTCAAGCTTCACTCTCTGCACCTAACAGCCTGGCATATTCTGTTTTGAACCATAGTGGGCCTCCACTTCCTCAGCAAGTTTTGAATGTTATTTTGGAAGCTAGGAGGCCTAGTATAAGGAAAGTGTACGCAGACAAATGGAAGAGATTTTTGTTTTGGAGTGCAGCAAAAGATTTTGATGTTTCTGAGCCTAATTTGTGTGTGGCTCTTCAATATCTTACGGAGTTACTGGACAAAGGTTTGTCTTTCTCTTCTATTAAAGTTCATGCTGCAGCAATTTCAGCTCACTATGGTTGCAACCCACCATTGTTTTCTCATCCTTTGTTCAAGCAATTTCTTAGAGGGGCAAAGAATATAAGACCCCCACGAAGAGCTCCTACTCCTGCTTGGGATCTCAATTTTGTGTTGGAGAAACTCACTCTACAACCTTTTGAGCCTGCAGCTACTGCTGAGTTGAAATATTTATCATGGAAGACTGCTTTTTTGTTGGCCATTACCTCTGCAAGAAGGGTTTCTGAATTACAGGCCCTTATGGCAGTTGAGCCTTTCTTGATTTTCCATAAGGATAGGGTATCATTACGTACTAATCCTTCCTTTATGCCTAAGGTGGTTTCTAGTGTGGCTTTAAACCAAACTATTCATTTGCCTACTTTTTATGCAAATCCCCAAAATAAAGGGGAAAAAATTTTGCACACTTTAGATGTCCACAGGCAGTTGCGTTATTATTTGGACAGAACTAAAGGGTTCAGGCAGTCTCAGCAGTTGTTTGTTTCTTTTGCTTTGAGTTCTCAGGGCAAGCCTGTATCAAAACAAACTATTTCTAAGTGGATTGGGTTTTGCATTGCTTTCTGTTATTCCCATCATGGCAAGGAGATTACAGCTGGGATTAGGCCTCATTCCACTAGGGCTACTGCTACTTCAACAGCTTTTTTGAGGGGGGTGGCAACCAAGGATATTTTGGAGGCAGCTACTTGGAGTTCTGTGCATTCTTTCTCTAGGCATTATCACCTGCCACTTTACTCTAGGTCCAGGGCTGGTTTTGCCACTGCTGTTTTGCAGGGCATTTTGGCAGCTCCTGCTTCCTTGTAGTTAGCCATCCTCCCTTTCCTCTGCTTTGGGATTCTACCCAAGTGTAAGGACTGCAGCAATGTGAGATGAAGAACATAGTACAGTTTTGTACCTACCATAAATGTAGATGTTCGAAGATCCACATTGCTGCAGTCCAATTTACCCTCCCTCCTTCCCCTCTGTAGTTAGAGGCGGTTGTGTGGGTTGGGTTGTACATTTTGTGTATATTGTATATATTGTACATATAGTTAGTGCAAGGGTGGTTGGTTGGTTGTTTGCTGTCTTTTGGTTTTGACCTTTATTTTTAGGGTCTTCTGACATCTTGGGCAAGAAAAGACTGAGGATATGACGTCGGTCATGCGCATTTGTACCCTGACGTCCTGATGTCAGTCAAATGCGCCCTGACCGACATCAGCCTTATACTTTGATATTCGGGCAGACCGAGGACAGCGGACTACCCAAGTGTAAGGACTGCAGCAATGTGGATCTTCGAACATCTACATTTATGGTAGGTACAAAACTGTACTTTTATAGTGTAGCCTCGAGCCAGTGAGAACTCTTGAGCTTTAGTATATGGCCGAGTCGTAATTGATGCTCTGTTGCGAACCCAACCAACAAGAATGATGGCGAGATCATGGACAAAAAACATGGGATATTATGGTGAGTACACAACTTCTTTTTTTAAGCACTCTGAGTCCTCCTTTGCTTCAGCCAGTGCACAATATGGTGGTTTGCCTCTTCTGCATATACTTCTGATGCGTACATAAATTAACGCTCTCTTTCTATAGCTTCTGGCCCAGCTAAGTTAAGCAAAATGAATGCCCTTGTACATGCATCTTTGTCAAACAAAGCTGCTTGTATGAAAATATCATATTCCTGATAGAATACTCTCCAGTTCTCTGCTATATTATGATCCAAACACAAGTGGACCTAGTCTGCGAAATGCCTCTGCCATATCAACACACAGTAGTGAAGGTGCTTGAAATTATATATGGACACACACACACACACACACACAATATACACACACTTGTGTGTGTGTGTGTGTGTGTGTGTGTGTGTGTGTGTGTATATATATATATATATATATATATATATATATATATATATATATATATGATATGCACACACACGTGTATGCCAGTAATTATGCCCAATAGCACGACAAACTCTCTGAAATAACTGCACTTTGCCAAATAAGTGTCAGTAGCACAAGAACAAACTGAAATCACTGTCCTTTATGAAACCACTCATCAGTGTAAGAAATACTTCAAAATGACTGTACTTTGTGAATAAACTGTACACGGCAGAAGAAGCTCAGAGTAAGAAACACTTTGAGATGAATGCACTTTGCAAATAAGTTGTTCACAGCACAAGAACCTTTCAAAATGGCTGTACTTTGCGAAATAACTCTGCACAGTGTAAGAAACGCTCTGAAATGACGGCTTTCTGCAAATAATGCACATAGCACAAGAAACTTTTTGAAATGGCTGTACCTTGACTGCACTTTGCACACAGCAAACTCTTTGAAATAATTGCACCGTAATAAAGCACACACACTGCAAACACTTTGCACACACTGAGATACTTTGAGCAACTCTAGTTATGCTTTAAATGGCCTCAATCAATGCAAAATAGTAGTTTGTGCCCAAACATGGTCTTTTACTAAAAAAACATGCAGTCACCTTGCTCTTTAAGCTTAATTTGCCCTTTTTATTGTACTCATTATGCCCTTTTAATCTCTCTATCATGCTCCATATATTTTTCTTGTGCCCGTTTTAGTTTAAACATGCTCATTATGCAAACCAAAGGTAATTCTGAGTCCCATATGAATAGTTTTGCTAGTTTTATAAAATATCGTGGTTTTGAACATTTTGTTTAATTAGTAGTGTGGTTTGTACCTTTCATTTACTTAACAGGTTTTGTGCTATTCGTTTGATTAATAATGCGTTTGCGCCTTATAAATGTGCCGTTTCATTTTCTTTGCTAGATAAAGCATTTGTACAGTTTTCTTTACCTTTAGCTTGTTTCTGGCCCTTTTTCATTTGTCTGTACTCAGTTTCATTCAACCTGCTTAGTCTACCTTCATCTTCAACTATTCACCTCATGGCTTGGAGAAGTTGCTCTCTTATTCTTGGTTCTGACACCCCGTCGCTCATCTGGTCAGGATAAAAGACAAACCTTTGTGGGTTCTGTTCAAGCAGCTCACACATCAGAAATGAGGCTTTGTAACTTAAAATTAAATAAACATGTAAACGGACTGACTGCCACATTCAAATATGTTAACACACTGGCTGTTCTGTCAAAATGGCACTGCTGCCCACACATGCTCAGTATTTATATACACATGCTAAATCTGTAAATGCTTCATAAAGATTCATACACACGCTCTGATCTACATCCCTCACTTTACAATTGTTTACAATCGCATTCACACTGATAATGTGGCAGTGGTTTGGTTTGGTATGTTGACAGTGATGGGGGGGGTCCCATTCCCATTTCCTATGCTGACGTGAAATTGCTTGTTTGAGAGTAAGTATTTGGAACCAGTTGCAAGTGGCAGTTACACCTGGGGGGGGAGGCCACTTCTGTAATGACTAGACTTAGCTGCCCTCTACTTTGTGGCTAACTGTTCCCACAAGCTATCTGGCTAGAAAGCTGTTCAGCAGTTGGGAGAAGCTTTGCTGTGATGTGTTTGTTTCCCTAACCAACTCTAAATGCATCAGCTTCTTTTCCCTGTATTTCTCCCACAGGTGTTTGCACTAAAAATAGATTCTTCCAGAAGTGGTCTCTGGATCTCCACCACACTTCCCAATTTTCTTTTCACAGGATTCTGGAGAAAGACAAGATGTTTAAGGCCAAAGTCATCCTATTGGCCCTGACAAATATAGATGTTCTTCGCATTTCACTGTTGCAGCCATTAAATTTGGGTAATCTGCTGGCAGGTTGCCCTCATTCGGCCTGAATTCCAAAGTCTTGGGTCCTGCGTCGGTTGCTGTCACCTCTTCCATGACGTCAGGTATAAAACATGCAGCCAACGCCATTTTCTTTAGTCTTTCTTGCCGCGCGGTGCCCGAAGCAGAAGCATTTCACAAGTACCGGTCGGCCGACTACTGAAATATTCGAGTTTGAGTTTCAGAACCGAAGTCTTCACTAAAGCCAAGTACCCCATTGGGGAAACTTTTTTTCTTGCTTTTTACCGATGTCAGAAAAAGTTAATAATTGTATTACTTGTGGGAAGCAAATACCTCATAAGGATTTCCATTTATACTGTATTCCTTGCCTAGGCCCTGATCACAACGTGCCTGGCTGTCAGTTTTGTGCTAGATTTAACCAACACACTATTAAGCGTCAGTATATTTTTGCATCAAAGTATTTTAGAAACAGATTTAACTACCCAGAAATGTCATCTGATAGCAATCCGACTACCGGAGTACATAAAAAACGCAAAGAAAAGGACAGATAAAGGCAGTCAAGATCCAAAACCGACGACAAAGCTTCTAAGCCAGTTGCCGGTTCGCTGGTACTCTAGGCGCTTTCGCAGCCCCTGATAACTCGCTACCTTTGAGTCGCAGGCCTCTACCGACACCCATGTGGAGTCCGGCATGCTGCAAGATGCTCAAGGTATTGGACCGACGGATGTATCTCCCTCAGATGGATCCAGAGCCGCTGAGCAGGCACCGGTTTCTGAGGGTGTATTCAGACCTCAACATTTGTATATCAAACTGACGACAGCTGCAAGACCAAAGACAAAAGCAACTTCTAAAACTAAAAAAAAACGAAATGAGCCACGTGCACAGGCCTCTATGCCTAAAAAACAGATGATCAAAATGGCTGAAGACCTTATTACCTTGATCAGGGGAACCCATCCCCATCCTGATAAGAGGCCTAGGCAAGACGCTGGTTATGAGTCTTCAGATCAGGTTTCTATTTCTTCTGATTCCTCTTCTGATCAGGAATTATCTATACCTCCCTATGAGGATTCTGATGCTGAGGAGTCTATTTCATCTGCATCTCCTCCTGAGGATTATTCATTTGGAGAAACCTTTCATACTTTGAGGGAGCATTTTCACTGGGAGTTCAAGACTTCTCAGAATCAAATAAGAGGCTCAGGGATTTCCTTCTTCCTCAGCACAGACCTTTAGCCATCCCCCCCATTTTAGACCTTGTGGATGATGTGTTTTCGGAGTCAAGCTTGTCCCCTGACTCCTTACCTCCAGCTTCCCAGTAAGCCTGACATATATTACAGGGTTCCTGACTCACATAAATTTTTATTTAGAAACCCTGCTGCTGATCCTGAAACTAATTTACAGGGTCCAAAGGGAGTTTAGGCCTCAACAGCAAAAAATACTACCCCTCTAACAGAGATTTTAGGGCACTGGACAGATGGGGAAAACAGGTTTATACATCTGCAACCTTGGCAATCAGGGCCTTAAACTATCAATTTCATATGCTTAAGTACCAACAACATGTTATGGGATTGCTGAAACAGAAAATGATGATTTCAGAATGTGCAGAAAATAAAGAATTGCAGGAATTATTGCATGCAGCTGAAGTTGGAAAGCATACTTTGCAATGTGGTTTTGATTCTTTAGAAGCCTCCTGCAGGGTCGCAGTTACTGGATCTGTGATTAGGAGGCATGCCTGGTTAAAGGAACAAAATTTACCTGATCATGTTAAAGCTAAATTGCTAGATGCACCTTTACAGCATGATTCTCTATTTGGTATTAAGGCAGAAGAGGTTTTAAAGAAAATGGAAGACAAAGCTAAGTCTATGCAAACTGTTAAAGACTTCTTACAAGTGCAGCCACCAAGATTCAGTAGACATTGGCCTACCAAAAATTGGTCCTTTCCTGTGTCTGTTAGAGCTCAAAGGGGCAAATCCAGACGCCCTAAGGGTTCCATATACCAGGCGCAAGATTCATACAGGTCAACGCAATGGGGCGCTTCCACCTCCAAATCTGGAGGAGATAACGCACGAACCTACAGAAAGCAATCCCAATGACTTCCCTCTGCCTTTACCAAGCAGTTATCTGTTGGCAGCACCCATAGGGGGAAAATTAGCACTTTTTGCTCAAAATTGGCAGTCAATAACCCAGGACAAGTGGGTACTAAACATCGTATGACAGAGATACGGATTCCATTTCCACACTCTGCCAATGGCAAATGGTTGGCCAGATCTGCCAAAAAATCAATGGGCAGAGGCACAGAAACAGGTTATGTCCCTCATGTATATGGGGGCCATTCAGACAGTACCAAAACAGGAAAAAGGACAAGGTTTTTACTCAGGACTGTTCTTGGTACCCAGAAAGGACAGGGCCTGGCGGCCAATACTGGATTTATCGATTTTGAACACATACCTGGACAGTCCAAAATTCAAAATGCTGACTTTGCAGCAGCTTCTGCCCATGCTGGGCAAGAATGCTTGGCTGGTGACTTTAGACCTAAAAGAGGCATACCTGCATGTCCCAATAAGACAATTGTGCAGAAGATACCCCAGATTCAAGGCTGGCATAATGCATTACCAATTCTCTGCACTGCCCTTTGGCTTATCTACTTCGCCCAGGGTCTTTACAAAGTGCTTGGCACAAGTAATTGCATTTTGCAGCCAAAGAAGTGTACAAATATAGCCTTACTTGGACGACTGTCTCATTCAAGCAGAGAACAAGGACACTCTTCTTCGACATCTGGCATTTGTGAAAAGGCGTCTAACATGCCTAGGGTACACAATAAACGAAAAGAAATCACAACTGGTACCCTCTCAAAAGATAACATTCCTGGGTGCAAGCTTAAATACAACTGCCCAGATGGCTTACCTTACGCCATACAAGCAAAGGCAACTGACTACTTGCTTCAAACTGATGGCAACAAAAACCCAGTCTTCTGCAAGACAAATTCTACAGGCTCTGGGCTTCATGGCATCCTGCATACTACTGATTCCATATGCAAGACTGCATATGGGGAAACTTCAGTGGTACCTAAAAAGTTTATGGAGTCAACATTCTCACAGTCTGGAAACAATGATTACTCTTATTCCCTGCCTGCAATTGGAGTTTGTATGGTGGGCAAAGGCATGTCACCAAAACATGGGATGGCCATTCACTCTACCCCCTGCTAGCCAAACCATGACAACAGACGCATCAGATTATGCCTGGGGGGCCCATATGGCAGGAAGATGCATTCAGGGCATATGGTCACCAAAACAAATGCATCTACATAACCAGAAAGATATGCTAGCTGTTCAAAATGCCCTAACAGCCTTCAAGGACTTACTTCATCCAGGACAACTACTGATAAAAACGGACAACACCACAGTCATGTGGTATATAAACAAGCAAGGAGGCACACTCATACCCCCTCTGCAGATTAGCCACGGCACTGTGGAACAGTTTTGACCTACCAAATACATCTTCAAGCTCAATTCCTGCCAGGAAAACAAAACACTCTGTCGGACGATTTAAGCAGAAACCTTATGGACCCTCACGAATGGAAACTAAATCCACAAGTCTTCAGCATGATAACAGAGAAATGGGGGAGCCCAGACATAGATCTATTTGTTTCTCCTCAAAATTATCAATTGAAAAGATTCTGCACAAGGACTTATCACAGACAAGCATGGAAAGTGGACGCCCTATCCTTCAGTTGGAAAAACCCATCAGTTTCCGCCTTTCCTCCTCTGCCTCTTCTCCCCAAGGTCCTCCTAAAAGTCAGACAATAAAAACCAAAGATAATTGCCCCGGACTGGCCCTGCCAATACTGGTACCCAATCCTAAGGAACTTATCTCAATACCCAGCTTGGACCTTGCCTCAAAGACCGCAACTACTGTCCCAGCAAAACAATCAGATCCTGCACAGTCAACTACAGACTCTGAACATGGCAGCATGGCTGATCATGTAGTCAAACAAACAACACCTCTCAGTAAAGCTGTGATGGATGTCATTTTGGAAGCCAGAAGGCCTAGTACTAGAAAATCTTATGCTGACAAATGGAAGAGATTCTGTGCTTGGAATCAAGTGCAAGGAACTGATGCAGCAGAACCACGTATTCCTCAGATATTACAATACTTAACTGAGATGCTTGACAAAGGCCTATCTTTCTCATCAGTTAAAATCCATGCCTCTGCCATTTCGGCTCATTACAATACAGAGCCACCAATCTTTTCTCATCCTTTACTAAAGCTGTATCTGAGAGGAGCCAAAAATTTAAGGCCTCCCAGAAGATCACCATTGACTGCATGGGATCTCAATTATGTGTTGGAAAAGCTCACCCTGCCTCCATTTGAACCAGCTGCTACCGCTGATATAAAGTTATTATCATGGAAAACAACTCTGCTACTAGCAATTACTTCAGCAAAAAGAGTTTCAGAGCTACAGGCCCTCATGGCTGTACAGCCTTTTATCATATTTTGCCCAGACAGGGCATCTCTGAGGACAAATCTTTTTTTTATGCCTAAGGTGGTTTCCAGTGCGGCTCTTAACCAAACAATTAATCTGCCAACCTTTTATCCAAATCCGCAGAACAAGGGAGAAAATTCTGCATTCCCTGGATGTACACAGACAACTAAGTTTCTACTTAAGCAGGACTAAAGCTCTAAGAAAAAAACTGAGCAATTACTAGTGACATATGCTGCAGGAAAAGAGGGCAAGGCTATTTCAAAGCAGACAATTTCAAAGTGGATAAGCCACTGCATCAATTTCTGCTACTTACACCATGGGTAAACCTGTGCCCAAAGGCATTAGGTCTCATTCCACCAGAGCTGCAGCTACTTCAGCAGCCTTTCTAAGTGGAGTACCAACCAAGGACATTCTAGAGGCTGCTACTTGGAGTTCTGTTTGCACCTTTACAAAGCATTATCATTTGCCTCTTTACTCTAAATCCAGAGCAGGCTTTGCCACTGCAGTTCTGCAGGGCCTTATAGCCGCTCCTAATGCTGTTTAGCTCCAGCCCCTCAACCATAGCTTTGGGATTCTACCTAAATGTAATGACTGCAACAGTGAAACACGAAGAACATAGTACAGTTGTGTACACTTACCATAAATGTAGATGTTCGAGTGCATTCACTGTTGCAGTCCAGGTTACCCTCCCACCATCCTCCTGTCATTCTGGAGTTTCTTTCCTTCTCAATCTTCTACAACCTATGTGGTGTATTTGCTTGTAGATGACTGTAAAGTTCATATTGATGCATGCATGTGTGTATGTGTGTGTGTGTGTGTATATATATATATATATATATATATATATATATATATATATATATATATATATATTTTTTTTTTTTCTACCTTTTTGGGGGCACCTGACATCGAGGGCAAGAAAAACTAAAAATGGCGTCAGCTGCATGTTTTATACCCCTGACGTCATGGAAGAGGAGACAGCAACCGACGCAGGACCCAAGACTTTGGAATTCAGGCCGACTGAGGGCAGCCTGCTAGCAGATTACCCAAATGTAATGACTGCAACAGTGAATACACTCAAACATCTACATTTATAGTAAGTGTACACAACTGTACTTTGCTACTACTATGGCCTCATCCTCTGGACAAGACCGGTCCATCTGAAGCTGTTCTGGACAGACTTGCCTCACCCAAATAAAATCTTTGGCAGGCCTCAGCAGGGCCATCATTCCCTATGCCCGACTTTTCCCCCACTTTTGATGATTGCTCAGAAACCTGCATAATTAGAATAAGTGGTCCAAATCTGATGATCTGACCAGCAGCCTGGTACAACAACATATAAAAGTAAATGGAGGCTGTTTTCCATTGACATGAGGCATATAGACCCTTTTCTATCGGTTTATCTTTCCACAATTTTTTTATTCTGGACGTGTATTCATCTGTTAAGATTCATTTACTGTATTTATCTAATTTTAATCAGGAGACCTCTCTCTCTCTCTCACTGTTTTCCTGAAAGTTTATAAATTTTTTATTAAAGGTACTTTCGTTTTGCAGTCACCAATTTAAGAATCTGGTACATCCTTGTGATTTTTACTTTTTTGCTGGAAAGTCTAACCACATCATCTTTTGAGTCTGTTTCTTCAGCAGATCTGAAAAGGCCCTGCTTGTTTCCACTCATTACTACTAGAAGAATTTTTGAGCTGCAAGTCTTGTCGATTAACCCCCCCCCCCCCCCAATGAGTATTCCACAAAGACAGTGTGGTGTGTACATGAGACCCCCCACCTCCTTTCATGTCTATGATGGCTACTAAATTTAATTTAAATCATTCCACTGAATTGCAATTATTATTCTCAAACTTCTCCAGTAAGGATAATTTGTTACGCTGAGTGGATGTTCACAGGCAGCTTAGATTGTTTTGGTGGGGGGTATCACGAAAACATTGCAAAAAAGATTCTCTGAGTTTAATATACCAAGAAGTCTCTGGACAAAAGGTCTAAACGTTATCACTATCCAAAAGTAGTTTTTATGCCTCGGGAACAATAAACCTGCAAGAGATATGCAGGCCAAATTAAGTGAGAGCCATAGCTACCTCTCATTTTTTTGTTCAGAAATACTTCATTTGGGATTTGTTGAATAGCTACATAAACAACATTGAATATGTTTGAAAAACAAAGCAATCAACGTGTGATACAGATCCAGGTGTTTTGGTGCCACTGTTCTTTGGGTCATTCTTCAGTGAGGATCCACCCGAGAGGTTTAGCTTGGGATTGTGTTCTAAAGGAAATGGAACTCCAGTCTTGGATGTGAAAGTCGTGTACTTAATGTAATGATAGATCAGGACTAGTATTAATGTATTGATAGATCAGGGCTGGTATTAATGTAATGATAGATCAGGGCTGGTATTAATGTAATGATAGATCAGGGCTGGTATTAATGTAATGATAGAGCAGGAATGGTATTAATGTAATGATAGAGCAGGACTGGTATTAATGTAATGATGGATCAGGGCTGGTATTAATGTAATGATGGATCAGGGCTGGTATTAATGTAATGATGGATCAGGGCTGATATTAATGTAATGATAGATCAGGACTGGTATTAATGTAATGATGGATCAGGGCTGGTATTAATGTAATGATAGAGCAGGGCTTGCATTAATGTAATGATAGATCAGGGCTGGTATTAATGTAATGATAGAGCAGGACTGGTATTAATGTAATGATAGAGCAGGACTGGTATTAATGTAATGATAGAGCAGGGCTGGTATTAATGTAATGATAGAGCAGGGCTGGTATTAATGTAATGATAGATCGGGGCTGGTATTAATGTAATGATAGATCGGGGCTGGTATTAATGTAATGATAGATCGGGGCTGGTATTAATGTAATGATGGATCAGGGCTGGTATTAATGTAATGATGGATCAGGGCTGGTATTAATGTAATGATGGATCAGGGCTGGTATTAATGTAATGATAGAGCAGGGCTGGTATTAATGTATTGATAGGTCGGGGCTGGTATTAATGTAATGATAGGTCGGGACTGGTATTAATGTAATGATAGAGCAGGGCTGGTATTAATGTAATGATAGATCAGGACTGGTATTAATGTAATGATAGATCAGGGCTGGTATTAATGTAATGATAGATCAGGGCTGGTATTAATGTAATGATAGATCAGGGCTGGTATTAATGTAATGATAGATCAGGGCTGGTATTAATGTAATGATAGAGCAGGAATGGTATTAATGTAATGATAGAGCAGGACTGGTATTAATGTAATGATGGATCAGGGCTGGTATTAATGTAATGATGGATCAGGGCTGGTATTAATGTAATGATGGATCAGGGCTGGTATTAATGTAATGATAGATCAGGACTGGTATTAATGTAATGATGGATCAGGGCTGGTATTAATGTAATGATGGATCAGGGCTGGTATTAATGTAATGATAGAGCAGGGCTTGCATTAATGTAATGATAGATCAGGGCTGGTATTAATGTAATGATAGATCAGGGCTGGTATTAATGTAATGATAGATCAGGCCTAGTATTTCCATTCTCTATACCAGTACTGTCTCCTTTCCCCTTCTCTAGGCCTAATAGATACTTATGACTGAATGTTTCTTTAATTTGTTGATTTTTCTTCTCTCCCACTTTGCACAAAATCCTGGAGGAAGGATACTTGGCAGCATATCGAGTAAAAGAGTAAGAGGATTTGCTAGCCTGGGAAAGTTTTCTCAGCTGTATTAAGTCCTATTGGTCTCAGTGCTAGCACTAAAGAAAATGGAGCTACCAATCTAGTCATTATAGTAAGCACATAGCCTTCATTTTTCTCCTGAAAACGGTTTCTGAATTGTTCCTGAGCAAGACCATTTTTTGTTGTCTTTGCTGGGCCAAAGTAAACAGCAGCTCAGCTGTGCATTGTCTGCAGTTTGAGCTTTTCTGCTTGGACTTTTCTCTAGTTACTCTCACTCTGGTGGATTACTGCTTGTGATTCCTCCCAACCATGAAACTCTTCAAGAAGACTCCGTGATATTAGATGCGACATATATATTCTTACTATGTCAGTTGATTTATGAGAGCACCCTCCTTTATGGATGACTCTTAACCTTCTGTCACCATCAGCCCTATTCATGGATAGCTCCTTCATCCAGCATCATGTGTATATTACTTGTTAGCATTGTAGGTGCCAAATTTTCATTGATTTATAGTAAATTGCTCACTAATAGCAAGGGGCAAAGTGGTGAGCTTCCGGTCTTCAAGCATGGTATCATGACATGCAGTAGTTACAGAATATGCGCTTGTTGAATACATTTTTCCAGATTGTGATCGGTGCAGGGGATGGACTGAGGCATGGGGACCCATCAGGGAGTGTCCCTGTCTTGATCAACTGCTGTATTAAGAACAAGTGTTATATTTTCCGTACTAGTCTGTGTTTTGATTCTGTTGCTTCCACACCACTTTCATTCAGTCATTGTTGAATCTTATTATGGTGCAATTTTGTTTTTAGCATGAAGCTGAGCTTCAGGAATATCAGAAGAAAGTGGCTTCACTAGAACAAAGGATTACTGATCAGACCATAGAAATCAGTGACTTGAAATCTTGCAAAGAGCAGTTAAACAGCTGCTACAAAGAAGCAGAAAAAGTGGAAGAACTAAACAAAGCAAAGGTAAGATATACTGCATACTATAAAGAAGTATAATCAGTGTATGTCAGAAATATTCTTTATTAGATAAACTGCATGAAAAGAATGTCACTACAGTTGAAGATTTCTCATTAAGACATCATCACTTGATCTTTCTTGGCTACATCAGATAAACAGAGTAAAGAAGTACCCTTGTAAAGTTACAACTGGTCATTACTGGAGGTTAAGGAACTGAACCTGTGTTCGATGATCCATTTCTAGTTTGCAAAGCTGGAATTTAGTTTTTAAAATGCTCTTCATTTTAATAGAGTAAAGTAACTTCCCGGCCTACTCTAAATATTAATTTTGCTTGTTGTGTCCATTTTTGAGGCCAGATCAGAGATGTTTACATATGACTTGTGTGATTCCCACATATTCAAAAACGCTATTAAAAGAAAAAATAATTGAACTATAAAAAGAATATGCAGTCTTTAAAAAAAAAATCTATGTAGTTGCAGTGTGTACATTTTCTCATGGAGGTGGTGTACTCCCCTTGCACCCCCACCCACCTAACCCCCATTTGCTGTCTCTCCAGATACTCTAGGGGGTTATGTCTCAGGTCATTTACACCCACATGGACTATGGCTGAGTCATACTAGTACTTGTGAACTCATCACCTGGGTTATGTGGGTAATGTGGCAGATCCTGGCCCCTGATAAGTAACTGACCCATGACTTTATCACTCAGCCTGGTGATAAGGACATCAGTGTGTCTCGCAATGGAGTCTCCAATGACCAGAATGTTGAATTGTATGGTGGTTTACCTTAGGGACTTAAAAGTAGAGGCTCCATGAGATGTAGTTGATGTGTTGATGTGGTTTTGAAAGAGAGCATTTGGGCTGCTGAGGACATTTGTTGTGTACTTCGTCTTGGAGGTCTTTGGGATTTAGGAAGATTACATGTAAGTGCCTCAGTGTATGTGGGTCTGTATGTATGCTTTGTATTGTGTGTGATGGGTGCAGCATATGTACTACTGGCAACCTAATTGACATTGAATGCTTTTATGTGAGAGCTTTGCCTCCAGTGACATTGTGTAAATACATTTCTCACATACCTTATCAGTTTGCTTGAGAATTAGCTGATTGTCAATAAACATGATGCAATTTCTGTATTGCTTTAGGATGCCCATATCACCAAGCTAATAACTCAGATAGTTCATATCCATGGCAAACAGGCTCTTTTCTGTTAGACATTTGCAGTTGGAATACAAAGTAAGGTCAGGAGTATTGTGTTTGCAACTCTGGGAACAGTGCCCGTCACTGCAAACTAGGTGATCTGTATATTGTGAAATTTCAAGGGTGCTTTTACAAATTAAAACAGAGTGAGAAGGTCACACTGAAAAAAAACAATCCGTAAAAGCTAAATGAAAACTCCAGCCAAGCTAGCACTTCCATGCATATATCCCATGTGCCTCTTTGTCAGGAGGTTTGGGAGGTCACTTATTGGAAGGGTGCTTTTACAGGAAAAATGTCAATTCAGGGTGCCTGAGTCTTTACAGGGCACTGCCAAACACTTGTTGAAAAACTACTAAAGTAGTCCCTTTTGATTTATGGATAAATATTAGGGAGATTTCCTGAAGTTAAGTTAGGCAGTAGCAAGTCAAGCAGTGCTTACTGAAAAGAATGAATTAGCTTTGAATTCATGTAATTGACTGCTTACCTGGCTATTACTAGTGCTGGTCTCACCACAGCTTCACACTGCTGGGATACAATGCCTATGTGTTTCTTTTCTCATCAGAAGCAAAACAGTAGCACCAGTTCCAGTATGAGAATTGGGCCACAGGCTCTGTGCTGATACAGTCTAGTCCCAGATGATGCAGGGTTCTGTAGGATTTGTGTAGGCCTTTCCTGGTAAATGGCTTGAATATCAACCAGACCAATCAGGAAGGTCTCACATAGACACTCAGTGCCCAATCAGAGACTGTCAGAAATCAATGCCTTCTGCTCCTTTTCACACCAGGAGCAAAATATAAGCACACGTTCCAACCTTTTTGGGGGCACTGACAAAGCAGTTATCAGGCTTTCTGGTGATCAGTAGTCTCCAGGAAATATGTCACTATGCTCCTTCTCACACCAGGAGCAAAACAGATGCACTAATCCCAAGATGACTACTGAGAGGCAGAATGTGGGCCCTCCAATAATTGGTGGTCTTTGATCAGATGTTGCATATATTAACTATAAGATGGAAAGAACTGATTAATATCCTAAGAGTTTGCAGTGTGTGCACTAAATAGATATGAAAGAGGAGTAACTCAAGCTTTGCAAAACTAAGGGCAGAGCCACTAATTTAAAAGAGCAAGAGAAATTGAATAGGGGTAGGCATTTAGTATGCTTGCTCTATGGAAAGCAGTGGAATGGCCAATAAATTTAAATTAAATTGCAGTTGTACTACATAGAGAAAGGCAAATGTTTTAATTTCTTGATTTGATTTTAAATACATTTTAATAGTCTGTATCTGTTTTAGCTAAGGTCTTTAAGCCTATGTTAATGATTCCAATACATAGTGGCTCTGCATTTTTGCTGTTTTAAGTGGTCTAATTGTTAAGCATATGTCAGGCTAGTTCAGGGCTTCTCTTTGAACTAGGGCAGTTCCAGACCAGTAAGCACAGAGCTAAGGGTCTCATTGTTTTCCCTCCCACTCACCCTGTTGTAGATGTGTTCTTAAACTCAGTGTATCTGTTACCTGCTCCTTATGATAATTTGACAACATAATTCCCTCCCTCTCCCCATTTATTGGCTGTTGACAATAAGCACATAAGTATCATTTTGCAAAGTCTCTTCACTTAACTCACCAGGCTTAAAAGACCTTTGATAAAATCATGTAATATTGAGTGTACTGATGATACTTGTACTGAATTTGGTATGAAATTATAACAATTTTTTTTTACTATAGTTAGTTGACTGGCTCTTGCTGGTGTCAGAAGATGGCTTCTTGGCAATTTGTTTTCTATTGAAATTTAAATAGTCAGTAGCAAGTCCACCCAAACATTTTAAAACTGAACTTCAAGCAGTTCTAGTTATCCCTTCCCTCAGTCATTCCTGTTGGTACTATGGACCAGCACTTCCCCACAACTTCTCTAGCCAGCCTGATTGAGATGTGTACTTTGAGACGGTGTAAGAATTCTCATGCTGTCTGATGACTATCTGTTACTCAAACAGCATAGTAGTGTGTGAGAGCGGTACATGCATAATATCTTTGGAGTCAAAAATATCACAAACAGTAAACTCAGACACCAAAATCGTTAGCAGTACATCACACCTCTCCAAGGCCATCACAAGTATGCATAATCCATCATATGCTGAGGTTCTAAAGATAACTTATCTAAACCTCAAAGACCTCCAAAACACAACAGAAGCACAAAGCGCACACAACATATTAAGCCTACTTCTTCACATAGCACAAGGAGTCCCAGAGTCACAGATGCTGAGCCCATAAGGCAGGGATCCACCCAAACAAACATTTCTTGTTATAGGTGACTTCAGTAAGACACATGGAATGTGCATTTTACCAGGCTGAGCAAGGAAACAATGACAGGTACTTGCTTGTCTGGTGCCAGGATCTGTCAGATCATGCATGCATTCAAGTCCTTGAAGAGTTACCACCAATTTGACTCTCATAGTTAGTCATTGTCTGACTTGGTGCACCTCCCTGGATTATATGAAGAGAAACCTGGTGAAGCTCTGACTGTGTCCAAGGCAGGTATGAGCCTAGCATTGAACAGCATTCTACCTTCTCCAAGAACGATGGCACAATATGAGAAAAAATTATTGACTTCAATAGTTAGTTTAGTTTTGGGTATCATTCAAAGGGGGTCCAATATTTGTCAGCCTGGGATGATATGATTGACCGATCATGCTGCTTAGCCAAGGAATGGGCTGCATCTTTCTCCTGTAGGGTTTTAATTATTGGCAAAAATATTGTCTACCCATAGTGTCTTTTTTAGACTATGCCAACCTGATAAACCTACCTACATAATGAAACAAGAAATGGAAAACAAATTATTATTGATCAATGCTAGGAGCCTGAGTAAGAAACTATTCCCTACAAGCCCTTCTCACCATGAAAGACATTGTCTATGTAGTGACTGAAGCAAGATTTAAAATAACAGAGAGCACTCCGACTGTGCAGTGCTATAATGCCTTCCACACATTTAGACCGGCTACTGCGCAGGTGGTAAAAAAAAAAAAAAAAAAAAGTGGAAGTATCTACATCTTCATCCAGAGGAAGCTCCCATCAAGGCTGGTAAAGCATCATGAAGTGATAGAGCTTCTTCATGTTCAAATAACCATCAGAAACGTCCTGTACCATAAATTAGATAGCTATAAAACTCCCACTATGACAAAAACAAAGCCACAACACCTGTCTACAGGAGCTAGAATCACTCTGTATTAAACCCAATACCATTTTTTAAGTGCTGTAAACTATCTAACTGTAGACTGATAAACCTTACACCACCACTAGTGCGCAAGCACAGAGATTCACTTTGTCAATACAAATGCTTGGAACAATTAGAGTACCCACTAGGGGTAATAACATCTTGGATCTTGTCCTTACGAATATGGAAGCATCTTCCACCATCCCTTGAGTTTATTCACTTCTTAGGTCTGACTATAAAATACTCTCCTTCAAAGTAAATCTGAAACCAGAGATCCCTACCACCCAAGGTAATATTTAGGTGCTACCTACTCCTAAGGAATATGTTGGCAGGCTTCAATTCCCCCACTTAACCCTGTTAACTCCACTGAATACACAGAAATGTACACCACCACACTATACCAGCATGTAAACAGCTGCATAGATGCTGTATCCCACAGGAACAAGTGCATGGCACAGCCCAGAAACAATCCCACATGGTAGAACCATAACAACAAGGTTTGTAATAAAAGAAAACAAATTTTACTCAAAAGTTACCCTTATCCCATGATGCCTAGTGCTAGCTACCCAGATCTCGTTTGCCGCTTCAGCTGCGAGGTTCATTGTTACTGGCTCAGGCTTGTATAAGTTTTATTGAACTACTTTTTCTGTCAGATTAGGGTTTTTTCTGATAGTTTGTTTAAAATATAGTCGCTAACTAGTTTTGTTGTAGTTTAGTGTATTTGTAGTTTTCCCTTAGAACTCGTTTAAATTAGAGTTCTCCCCCTCCCCCTATCCCTTTTGTAGGTAGCGTTTTAGTTTAAGCCTTTTCTTCTTTCTGTTTCTTAGGTAGCCGTTTAAGTTAGAGGCTTCCTAGTTTAAAAAAAAAAAAAAAAAAAAAGTTATCTTTAACTGTAGTATACTGTGTGTTTTGTTTTCTTTTTTGTGGTTAGAGTCTGGTTTAGTTTTTTTTTTGCTGTTCGGCCTTTTGGCCAAAAACAATTCAGTGTAGGTGTAGTATCTTTTAATTGGGATATGTCTAAAGAATCCAAGGTGTCTGGATTCAAGAAGTGTGACTCAGGCTGTCAGAAAATGTCTCTGACAGATGGGCACACTTCTTGCGTCTATTGCTTAGGCGCAGTGCACCTGCAGGACTCTTGTTCTGTATGCCATGCATTCAGCCCAAGAGTTCTGCAGGAGCGCAACAATAAGCTTATTTTGAGGGGTCTTCTTAAGCCCCAGGATTCACCAGCCAAGAATAAGCCTGTGAAATCTACTAAACAGTCCAAATCGTCGGCTCCCAACTCGGAGCCGTCATTGGCCCAAGCCTTACCTACTACTTCGGTTCCGGCTGGAACTGAGGAGACTGCCTCCCCATCGGCTCCACCAGTACTTCGGAGCTGTCATGGACCCACAAGAGGCAGAGGTCCCCTTCTCTAGAGTCTATACATTCAGCTCCTCGGTCTCCCTGTTGAAGAGTGACCACAGTCATAGATCCTCCCACTCTTCTCGGTCCTCTAGGCTTTCGGATCACGACATGGAGAGAGTGGGTCAGTAGGTTGTTGAAGTCGCAGGCACTGGCCAAAATGTTGTCCAGCCCTCCTCAACAGGTGTCTGCTCAGTCAGTTTCCATCGATGTTCCTCCTCCGACTCCATTGAGCTCAGAAATTAAAACGAAACCAAACAAGCCGTGAACGACAGAAGACAGTCAAAGAAGAAAATTTCTTTTAAAGCACTTTTCGTCAGCACTTATGAGCTGACTTCTTCAGAAACAGAGCCACTGACATCATAACCGTTAAAAAGGCTCAATAATCAACCTATGTCATGCAATTAACTCCATTAATACAATTTTAAAAAAGGGGTTTAAACATTTAAAGCCCCAAGAGCCGTAAATGGTGGCAAACATCTAATCTCTATAAGCATATAAACAGCAGCGAATGCATAAATCAAATCAACTTATTGATGCAAGATCGATGTAATGTTGAAACATTTAAATAAGTTATTTAGCATTACAATAGTAATAAAATTTCAACAAATAATAAATCTAGCTATAATGTACTGTTAGCTCCTAATCCGGAGCTTACATAAGTCATTATATGTGATGTTAGCGAGTCAAAAGCCCCAAAGATATTCTAGATTACATAAAAAGTGTTCATAATTAAACACAATTTATAAAAAGTAATTTAAAAAGATGTGTAAATGTTTGTATTTAGTATAATTGTATATATAAATAAGTAAATATAATAGTAATAATATAATTACAAAGAAAGATAACGTTTTCAAAACATACATATTGTGTATTTCCATATTTTTGTTCTAATGTTGTCCATACTATAAACACCATATTTAGATTCCAAATATAAGATCCAACATGTTAACCGTATGCTCAGCTTCCAATAGGGACATAAAATAATTGTATGTATGGTATACCATAATATAAAATACTTAAAAAGTATATGTGGTTCCTAAGTAACACATATACTTAATCTAAAATTTTAGTAGATTATATTATATATAGTGGGTTAGACATACCTAATATCACGAATATCATGTTTAATAAATTTATAATAAAGTTAACTAAAAATAACAAAACTTCATAATGTTATACACAAGAACATAAAACCATAAAGAGTATGAAGTGACGAGGCCTTCATCTCTTCAAACTGTTCAGTTTTAATAAACTTCCTATTGAACAATACTCATTTAGTCCTGGGAAGCTATATGCATTCAATTTCACCTGCCATTTCAATTCCAATTTCTCCAGTTTCAAGTTTCTAGGGCCCCCTCTCGGGTCAATTTTTACATGGTCAATTACCATAAATCTGAAACCATGGTCTGGATAGGCCGCCATGTGTTTTGCAAGTGCGTTCTCCAGTTTCCCTTTTCTAATAGCATACAGGTGTTCATACATCCTTTCACATAATCTTCTTTCGGTTTTACCGATATAAAATGCTAGACAGGATGTACACCTGGATAAGTAGGTGATAAAGGTAGTGTTACAATCAAATTTGTTCCTTAACTTAAATTTTTGTCCATTCAGGCTAAACGAATTGCCCTCATGGACATATTTACAATAGTTACAGTTCTGGTATTTATACATACCAGGACATCTCACTGTAGGCATGTCATGCTTTTCTAACCGGGTTTTGATGTTAAACCCTTTCCTGTAAACTATCGTAGGATGGTCCCCTAATTTTTCATATAATTCAGGTTGTGTTTTAAACAAGTCCCAATTTTTCTTCAGTATAGATGAACACAGAGTACTTGTTGTGCTGAAGGTGGTAATAAATTTAACAGTAGGTGTACTATTATTAAGTTGGTCACTATTTAGTACCATACTCACAATCTGGTCGCACTGATTCTTTTCAGCCAAGTTAACGCCATTATTATCAGTAGGATTTACAGTGTTAGTCCTCAGAAGTGGCAAGTACACATTACTGTGTCTTTTATCCATTACCTCCTGGACTATCGGGTCAAGGAAAGTTACTGGGTAACTTCTGTGAATAAACATTTTCCGTATGTGGGCACATTCCTTTGTGAAATCCTCATCCAGGCTGACCATTCTGAAAGCTCTTACCAGCTGCTCCTTCACAACAGATTTCTTCTAGTGGTAAGGGTGACAGCTGGTATAGTGGAGGAAAGTGTTGGAATATGTAGATTTTCTAAAGATGTTCGCAGTAAACACATTTAAATTGTAATTTGTAAATTGTAATTTTTACTTAGATGGATGTCAAGATAATCAATAGTGTCACAAAGGAACGTGTAAGTAAATTGCAGGAACTTAGTATGGTTAAAATATTCAATAACTTGGTGGCTATCGCTCTCACTACCTTTAAATAAAATAAAAATGTCATCCAGAAACCTTGTATAGAACTAAAAGGAATCGAAGAACACATTGCCTTTGAAGACAAACTCTGATTCCCAGTACGCCATTACCAAGTTTGCTACACTTCCCCCACACATAGCAACCCCTATTTTTTGCAAAAAGAATTTGTTGCAGTGAAAAAAGTAATTGTTTGTTAGTACCGTGTCCATAAGAACAGATACTAAATCAATTTCCCTGGTAGGGGCTTGCTTTGTTAAGCATGAGTCCTACCCATTCTAGTGCTACCTCATGGGGAATACTAGTGTAAAGGTCTTTTACATCAATTGTGAGGAAGTTATAGCTCTTGTCAAAAGTCAAGGTGTCTATATTCTTCAAAAAGGTCCAAGAATCTTTACAAATTTGAGTGTCCTTGGCCAAATATTTTTGTAAAATGGCATCCAAAACCCTAGCACAAGAGTAAGTGGGAGATCCCCTACTATCCGCCAAGGCTCTTAATGGTGGATTCTCAATACTCTTGTGTATTTTGGGGATGCCAAAAATACAACGATATCTAGGAAATGACATTACCAGGTAGTTATATGTCCTTTGGTCTATCAGGCCATCTATGAACAGGTCCTCAATACAGTTTCTAATGATACTATAGGCTCTATTTACCTTACTATGGGAGCTGTGTGCGTATGCTTCAGTACTGAGTAATTCGTTCATCCTATCATGGTAGTCACTCGTACTGAAGACAACCAATCCACCACCCTTATCGGGTTTGCAAAACCTAAGTCCTTGGGTGGTAAGGTAATACATTATTTCCCTTTCGTCATTACTCAAGTTAGGGGGATTCCTATTATTCTTATAGGTATTCACATGTCTTATAACCAGTTCACAACATTTCTCGAAAAGATCAAGGGCAGGATGCAATGGGGGATTGTAAGTACTAGGAACATAGAGACTGTCAGTAGAACCAAAAACATCACCCATCAAAACCTGAAGATTTAATTTCCTAACAAACATTTAAATGTCCAAAATTGTGTCAGTCAGATCCCATGGTTTTGATGGGATAAAAGTAAGCCCCTTAGATAAAAGGTCGACCATTTCAGGCCCAATTTCTATGTTACTAAAGTTGTATACTTTAAAGTCACCATTAGTGTTTGAAATAATAGAAGGTACACTTTTACTGCTCCCCAAAAGAACAGGCTCGTGGGAACCGGAACTTAAGTCATTCAAATTAATAACAGGATTAGGCGAATCTATATTAACCCTGTTGGACACAGGTACAAACTCGGTCGTGTCCATAATTGAATCAGACAAGTCATAATTATCAGACAAATTCAAAGCTGAACCAGTGACATATCGAAGATTTATTTCCCGTGAGCATTGTAAACCCATTTGTCCTTTACTAGGTTTTGTTGGTAGTTCTTCTGCTTCAGTCTGGCCCCGGTGAAGGGGCCCTGCTGAAAATTTGAATCTCGTATCTGTTGTCTGTCAGGCTGAGCACTTCAAAGCCTGTTACACCATGGGGTGCCCCTACCACCATGTCCTTGGAGATCAGGTGGCCCTAAGTCAAAACTGGTATTGTTGGACTCAAAGTAATCAACAAGGTCACAAGGTCCTTGTACGACATTCAGGTTCTTATTGTGTAGGTAAGACTTTTTAGGGTTTACCATTCCCTTGCCCCAAACTTGAGCCACAGATGGGATGGGGTAAGCAGTTCCCAAACCGTATGCTTTAATGTCACTATCAAGTTTTTTAATTTTGTTAGTCTCCAGTTTGGACATATATTGGTCAATACTATTGAATATACGATCATAGAAGAAATCTGTTGTGAAGGGGCAGCTGGTAAGAGCTTCCAGAATGGTCAGCCTGGATGAGGATTTCACAAAGGAATGTTCCCACATACGGAAAATGTTTATTCACAGAGGTTACCCAGTAACTTTCCTTGACCCGATAGTTCAGGATGTAATGGATAAAAGGCACAGTAATGTGTACTTGCCACTTCTGAGGACTAACACTGTAAATCCTACTGATGATAATGGCGTTAACTTGGCTGAAAAGAATCAGTGCGACCAGATTGTGAGTATGGTACTAAATAGTGACCAATTTAATAATAGTACACCTACTGTTAAATTTATTACCACCTTCAGCACAACAAGTACTCTGTGTTCATCTATATTGAAGAAAAATTGGGACTCGTTTAAAACACAACCTGAATTATATGAAAAATTAGGGGACCATCCTACGATAGTTTACAGGAAAGGGTTTAACATCAAAACCCTGTTAGAAAAGCATGACATGCCTACAGTGAGATGTCCTGGTATGTATAAATGCCAGAACTGTAACTATTGTAAATATGTCCATGAGGGCAATTCGTTTAGCCTGAATGGACAAAAATTTAAGTTAAGGAACAAATTTGATTGTAAGACTACCTTTATCACCTACTTATCCAGGTGTACATCCTGTCTAGCATTTTATATCGGTAAAACCGAAAGAAGATTACGTGAAAGGATGTATGAACACCTGTATGCTATTAGAAAAGGGAAACTGGAGAACGCACTTGCAAAACACACGGTGGCCTATCCAGACCATGGTTTCAGATTTATGGTAATTGACCATGTAAAAATTGACCCGAGAGGGGGCCCTAGAAACTTGAAACTGGAGGAATTGGAATTGAAATGGCAGGTGAAATTGAATGCATATAGCTTCCCAGGACTAAATGAGTCTTGTTCAATAGGAAGTTTATTAAAACTGAGCAGTTTGAAGAGATGAAGGCCTCGTCACTTCATACTCTTTATGGTTTTATGTTCTTGTGTATAACATTATGAAGTTTTGTTGTTTTTAGTTAACTTTATTATAAATTTATTAAACATGATATTCGTGATATTAGGTATGTTTAACCCACTATATATAATATAATCTACTAAAATTTTAGATTAAGTATATGTGTTACTTTGGAACCACATATACTTTTTAAGTATTTTATATTATGGTACACCATACATGCAATTATTTTATGTCCCTATTGGAAGCTGAGCATACTGTTAACATGTTGGATCTTATATTTGGAATCTAAATATGGTGTTTATAGTATGGACAACATTAGAACAAAAATATGGAAATACACAATATGTATGTTTTGAAAACGTTATCTTTCTTTGTAATTATATTATTACTATTATATTTACTTATTTATATATACAATTATACTAAATACAAACATTTACACATCTTTTTAAATTACTTTTTATAAGTTGTGTTTAATTATGAACACTTTTTATGTAATCTAGAATATCTTTGGGGCTTTTGACTCGCTAACATCACATATAATGACTTATGTACGCTCCGGATCAGGAGCTAACAGTACATTATAGCTAGATTTATTATTTGTTGAAATTTTATTACTATTGTAATGCTAAATAACTTATTTAAATGTTTCAACATTACTACATCGATCTTGCATCAATAAGTTGATTTGATTTATACATTCGCTGCTGTTTATATGCTTATAGAGATTAGATGTTTGCCACCATTTATGGCTCTTGGGGCTTTAAATGTTTAAACCCCTTTTTTAAAATTGTATTAATGGAGTTAATTGCATGACGTAGGTTGATTATTGAGCCTTTTTAATGGTTATGTTGTCAGTGGCTCTGTTTCTGAAGAAGTCAGCTCATAAGTGCTGACAAAAAGCGCTTTAAAATAAATTTTCTTCTTTGACTGTCTTCTGTCGTTCACGGCTTTTTTGGTTCCATTGAGCTCAGAGCCGGAGTTTGTTGGGGTTCGAATCGTGGAACCATCGGCACCGAAAACGATTTTCCTTTGGTTCTGTCGAGGGTTCTGGGCGCCGAGACTTCCTCGTCGGCTCAGAGGGGGTGAGTGGCATCAGACCCTTGTCCGACCCCGTTCTCTCTCTCGGAGCATCGGTGCAGGTGAGCTCAGCTCCTATATCGGCCTCGGAGCCATCTCCCTTGGTGCAGAGGAGGATTCTGGTTTCCTCGGAACCAGAGCCTTCTCTGCATCGTGGCAGGGACGCCTTCGATGTCATGTGGAGTGTACTGGCCTCTGAGTCAGCTCCACTTTTGACCCCACTGGCTCCGTCCCCTGTAGTGCCTGCATCAACCT
This sequence comes from Protopterus annectens, assembly GCF_019279795.1. NCBI lineage: Eukaryota > Metazoa > Chordata > Ceratodontiformes > Protopteridae > Protopterus > Protopterus annectens. Next base: position 554,735,351 of record NC_056725.1, read on the forward strand.
CTGACCCTCCTCCAGACCCCAAGCGTGGGGAACCGGCGCTCCAGAGCACCCCATTGGGTGTTTCCTCTTCTTCCGAGGCCTCCCCTGATCATTCAGAGGAGCCCCCTCGGAAGAGGAAGTGCAAGAGGAAGCACATTGACTCCCCCGAGTCTTGTCACTTCGGATACGGATTTGGATGAATCAGAAGGGTCCCCGAGATCCCCCTCTGAAGATGTTTTTCCTTTTTGGACATCCTAGAAATGCTTAAGCAGAGGGGGAACTGGAATGCCCTAGCCCCTACCGAGGACGAATCTGTATTCCTGGATGCGTTCGGTTCCCGACCTTCCACCTCCTGGGTGTATCCGCCTTTCGATCCACTAATATCAGTGGTGGCTCGTAGGTCTTGGTCAGCCCCGGATACAGTGGAACCAACCCCGAGGATACCTGGCAAGTTTATCACTGCACCCCCTGGTAAGCAGTCCTTTGCTAAGTGTGTTCCCGTTAGTGCCATGGTGGTAGCAGAAGCCACTAAAAAGGAGTTAGCGGAAACTTCTTCCTCTGTCCATCCTCCTAACAAGGAGTCTAGGACCATGGAGAGATACGGGAAGCGAATGTTTGCTTCAGCGACCTTTTCCATGAGGTCGCTGAATTACTTATGCCATTTTACCAGGCTTCAGAGGGATCTCCTGAAAGAGCTCTGAGATTCCCTCCAGGATCCATCAACTGAAGGGGCTCAAGCTAAAGTGGCTTCTCAGCTGGTGACCCTTAATTCAGTAGTTGACTCCTCCATGAGGCTCATTTCCTATGCAGCTGATGGTGCGAGTAGAGCCGCAGGTACAGGCGTGGCCCTCAGGAGACGTGCATGGATGCGGCTGTGTAATTTTGCGGAACCTTTTAGAGCGTCATTCACCAACACTCCCTTTGACAGTTCCTTTCTTTTTGGACCACAGGTGAAAGACAATCTGACCAGGTGTGAACAGGAAGGCAAGACTCTCTCTGCCGTGGGAGTCCGTTTTTCCACTCCTTCCAGACCATATCCCAAGGGGAGTCTGTTTTTCCACTCCTTCCAGACCATATCCCAAGGGTCAGAAGAGTGGTAAAATGTGGTTTCGGAAATCCCAGTGAGCCTCGCCTGACACACGTAGTGATTTTTCCTCCAGGGGCAGAGGAGGAAACAACAGACGCCACCCTCGTGGCAGAGGGGGTCCGCAGAACCAGGGCAGCAGAAAATCCTTCTCTGACGAGCCCTTCCAGCATCCCTGAAGGGTTGCCCGGCTGCCTGCCTCTGGAGGCAGTCAGGGGAATACTTTCACTGTACCCAAAAGCCTGGCAAAACCTAATGCAAGACAAATGGATACACTCAATCATATCCAGAGGCTACATAATTCCCTTCTTTCAACCCCCCTTACCGTCAAGCAAATCCCTTCCAGATGTTCGACCCAATCTGAGGGCCCAAGCAGTCATAAAAGTTTTAAGACTGCTAGAAAGAGTCATCCAGGAAGGCCCGGCAGACCAACTCGGATCCGGAACTTACTCAAGGTTCTTTTTGGTACCAAAAAAGACAGGGGACTGGAGACCAATATTGGATCTCAGCAGACTAAACAAGTCTGTTCAAAAAAACAAGGTTTCGGATGGTCATGCTACAGTCCATTCTACCCTTTTTGGGTCAGGACAATTGGATGTGCTCAATAGATCTTCAGGATGTGTACTATCACATCAAAATGGACAAGCGCTCAAGGAGATTCCTTCACTTCCGGCTGGGAGCCAGTCAATACCAGTTCAGAGCTCTGCCCTTTGGTCTCACCACAGCCCCCAGGGCAGCCTCACTTGTACCATCTGCACATAAATGTCTTGGAGATGAGAGCCGTGCTCCTAGTGTTGCAAGCCCTTCAGGGCTCTCTCCCTTCCGAGACCATTGCAATTCAAACGGACATGTCAGTAGTGTGGTACATCAACAAGCAGGGCGGAACCAGGTCCTACCCCCTATGTCGAGAGGCACTCAGACTCTGGCAGTGGGCGATTTCCTCCCAACGATTTCTGATTGCGACGCACATCCCTGGGAAGTCCAACGTCATAGCGGATAGGCTCAGCAGAGCTATTCTCATGCCTCACGAGTGGTCTCTGAATCAGGTAGTTGCGGATCTGATCTTCCGCAAATGGGAACAGCCTTGCTGCAAACTGTTTGCCACCCCCTTCAACAGCAAATGCAGCAACTACTCCTTTTTACCGCTTCCCGGTCACCCTCCCAGACATGCTCTAGTCTATGATTGGCCTCAGGGACTTCTTTATGCCTTCCCGCCTTTCCCTCTTATACCCAAACTCATACAGAAAGCTATTCTGTTGGGTTGCAAAATGATCCTCATTGCCCCCTACTGGCCTCGACAGGAGAGCTGCATCGATCCCTCCAAACACTCCAGCTCACAGCTTGGTTGATCCAATTCCAACCCTAGCCAGGCTTCCCAGCATTTCCCCAGCTGTGCGTGAGATTGTCTCCTCTCACAAATCCGCTACTAGGAAGACTTATGCTAGCAAATGGAAACGTTTCTCTTGTTGGGCAGAGGCTAGGAACATAGATCCCTTTTCAGCCCCAGTTCACAAAATCTTGGAGTTCTTAACAGAGCTTTTTCATTCTGGGTCCGCTTCTGCCACAAACAGGGTTCAATTAGCGGCCATCTCCAACTTTCATGTTGGGTTTTCTAATCTAAACATTGTCTCATAAGCTGTGTAAGGCCTTCCTCAGAGGGACGACTCCCCTTAGGCCACCAGTTAGAGATCCCCCTCCTCCTTGGGACCTTAGTTTGGTACTAACCTCCTTGATTATGCCCCATTTTGAACTGGCAGCATCCTGCTCCATTAAGTTTCTATCTTGGAAAACTCTCTTTCTGGTAGCTATTACCTCAGCCAGACGTGTCTCAGAAGTTCAGGCACTAAGTGTTCGTCCTCCGTACTTAGTTTTTCATAAGGACAGGGTTGCTCTGAGAAGTAATCCCTCCTTCCTTCCGAAAGTCTGCTCAGAAAATAATCTAAACCAATCTATAGACCTTTCTGTGTTTATCCCTAACCACACTAACAAGGCAGAATACAAATTACACCTTTTGGATGTTCATAGAAAATTGCGTTTTTACCTGCATAGAACAAAGGATATAAGAAAGTCGGACCAACTTTTCCTTTCCTATGCTAGGGGCAAACAGGGTCTTCCAGTTTCCAAAGTGACCCTGTCCAGGTGGTTGTCTCACATTATTACCTTCATCTATCAACTAAGAAACAGAGTTGTCTACCAAACTGAAAGGTCATTCTACTAGGGCTTTGGCCACCTCTGTAGCCTTCCAGTCTAGGTTGCCCATGGACTCTATCTGTGCCGCTGCCACGTGGGCAAATCCTCATACCTTTATTTCTCCTTACAAGTTAGACATGGTCTCCAGGAGTAGAGCTAACTTTGTTTCCACTGTTCTGAAGAGTCTGTTCCAATGAGCCGCCCAGGATCGTAGGTGCTAGGGACGCTGTCCCAACAAGCAAGAAACGAAGGCGAGATAGACAACTTAACATAAAGAAGTTATGTACCTACCATAACGTTCCATGTTAGTTGTCTTCATCTCGTCTTCTTTCTTGCGTTCCCCCCCCCCCCCTCCATCCCCCTGTCCTATTGGACCGAGAGGAGTTTGTTTCCCTGGCTGAGTGTTCTCTGGTTTGTTTCCTCTACTGACTTGGAGGTTATAACAGGTAGGTTTAACCCTCTGTTTGGAGGGGTTTCATTCCATAGCTATGGCTGGGGTTAGCTATTTCAAACGAGATCTGGGTAGCTAGCGCTAGGCATCATGGGATAAGGGGTAGCCTCGAGCCAGTAAATAACTCGCGAGCTATAGAAGATGGCCAAGTTGGAGCCAAGGATCGAATTCCGAACCCAAAAAGCAAGAAAGAAGGCGAGATGAAGACAACTAACATGGAACGTTATGGTAGGTACATCACTTCTTTTTCCCAGAATGTTAGAGCCCTTGTCACTGAAATAAACAACTCAGAGCTTAATAAAATCCACAAAAGCCAAGTTTGAGGCTAAAATAGTTACCCAAGGCTAAGACAGTTACCAAGCATTTTTAATTATGTTCATAATCTCAAAAGCACAATGCAGGAATGTGCTGAGCTGATTGTGAATATTGATACCTACATTGAGGCTGAAGATATAGCAAAACCCACTGGCTGATTAAATTTAGCTCTAACTTTGTTTGTCCCTCAAGATATGCCTGAAACCGGCTCGCCTTCACCTATCACCCCTTACCGAGTCCTAATGGTGCTGTTAAAAACTAAAAATACTACATTGATAGGTCCTGACAATATCCCTGGGTACATCTTAAAAAAAATGACATTAAGCATGTTTCAGCCTCTTCTCTAACAACACTTCAGTCTCAGTCTGCACACAGGTTTTGTACCAAGAGAATGGAGAGCAGCGACAGCCATTGTCCTATGAAAGGGAAGACCTTCCACAGACTCAGGCAGTTACAAACTCGTGTGACCGGCCCCATATGCAAAGCCAAGGAAAGGCTTATCATGGAATTTCTCAATCAGGACATAGGAAACTGCCAGACATTGGACCCTTTCTCAGTTTGGATTCATCAAGGACAGGTCATGCTTACCCAACCTGGTGGATTTTTTGAGAAAGTCACCAAAGCAATGGATGAAGACAAAATGGTACACACTGCGTACATCAATCTGGTCAAAGCTTTTGACACAATTCCCTACTCAGGCATAGTAGATAAGCTAAGTAAATTCTGTACACCATTAAGTTGCTGGATTGCCAACTGGCTTACAGGATACAAATAATCAGAATGGTGAAGTTACCTCCACAAAGCGACCAGTCACCAGTATGTAGTCCCCTGGATTCTATGCTGGGATCTCATGCTTGGCATCTACTTTTCTGAAGTAACAGCCAACCAAAGGGCTCTAGCTGACTAAGTTTACAGTTGACTGCAAGCTAGAAGCAGTCATTGAATCCCCATATGACTTGGCCATCCTGCAGGAAAGGTTGTCTCAAATAAATTGGCATAAAAAATCATGGTCTGATGCCAAATGCCAAAACAAGCATTATTGTATCATTTGGGAAGCCTTCTACTTCAGGGAACTACCACAATAATAGTATTCCCCTAAGCATTGGCCCATTTCTTCAGGATTTGGGAAATTATGTGGACAGTGATGTAACTTTTGACCAACGTGTCTATTGTAAGAAAGGCCTTCTATATCGCACAATTTATGAACAAAGGGATTGTGAAAGGGATGTCTTTGTAAAATAATAGGCATAGTTTTATTCAAACTAAAGGGGTGGCGAAAGCCACATAACTATGGGCTAGGCTTATAAATGCCCTTGGGCAGATAGCCTAGTATGAACCTATGAACTTACTCAGCCCTTATTAGGCCCATCATTGAATATAATGTCCCCTTTTGGATGTCTGTCCAGACACATGCAACAACTGGAACGCCCACTGACATACTTTACTAAAAGGATACAAGGCCTGAACATCATAGCCTACATGGACTGACTCAAAGCCCTGTCACTATACTTGATGTCCTACAGACTGGTGAGAGGTGACCTGTGTCTGTCGTGCCAGGCATCCCCAACCCACTACTGTTGGATTTACTGCACATCAGCAAGACAAATGACATCGGAAATACTGAGTCAAGAAATCTAAGCCTCTTCTGCTACATCAACAGAACAGTTTGGAGGGACAAGTATATTTTCCAGAGAATACTGCTGCTGTGGAACCGACTGTCCAGCCATACAAAACAAAGTTTATTTCTGTTCATTGTCAAGCAAAACTTAAGTTCTATACACGGGAAACAGAAAATTTACTGCAGGACTTCCCCCTGTACTACTAATGGACAGACGCAGCACCTAAATGCATTATCCCATGCACGAGTCCCCTCAAGGTGTTTATGGTATTAGCTCAGTTATTCTTATTAGGGGTAATATATAATTATCAACCAATGGATAGGAAACACCAGTCTTATAACCAGACTGGATTGGTTATTTTGAGCATAAGGGAAACTTGGCTAAGCTTAAAATGGCCCACAAGGGCAGCTAGCTTAGTACTTACCTATGAACCTATAAATAGGAGAGGAGTGGCTTCACAAAATGATAATTAGTGAAAGAGGAGAGGGAAGTAAATTTGTGGTCAAATTAGCTTAAGGGGAGGGCAAATACAGCGACAGCCGATTTTAAAAACACAACAGCAGTTGCAGAGTGGGAGGGTGGGGAAGTTTTAACTTCCGTGTGACATGGAAGAGACATAGCTCCGGTCTTGTTCCTAGTTTAAATATGCAGTTGAAAGCAGAATGCAATTAAAACACAATGTACTGAAAATACATCACAATATACAAAATAGAAGGTAATGAAGCAATGGAAATGAGCAAACACGTTTTGGGGCCAGCCAGTTACACCAAGACTGTTAGAAGAGGAAGAGCAAACTGATTTATAGCTTGAATTTTTCCGCTATAGAAAATTTGTTCTATTCTTCTAAGATATTCTTTAGTAAACTTGGTTCTCATTAGTTCATTATGTTACTGACCCTTTATCTATTCCTGGATATTTATATTCTACCTCTTCATATTTTTGTCACATTCCTTTACCAGATTGGTATTTTCTTGATGTTTCAGTTTTTTTTTTTTTTTTTTGCTATAGATGTTACCTTCACAATTATCAAGATTGTGTGTCATGTTTACATCACCTGAAGAAGTTGTAACCTTTTGTACTGCTTTCAAATTGCTTGTCTGATTAGTTGTACAGTTTTAAATCATCCACAGAAAGTTGAAGAGATGTGATTGGGCAAGGTTGGTTTCTAGAAATTAAGCTATAACTAGCCTAGTGTGAAAAGTAAAGGTTTAATGGATTAATGGCAAAGCAAAATAGCAGTGGTATCCGAGTCATCTTGGGGATTATCCTCCTTGTGATTTTTATCACAAGGATAGTAATATGTCTTTTCATCATAACTCTGTTGAACGGTTTTCCTCTGTTTCATTTTGACCTCTCTAATTTTTCAGAGTAGGATGTACTTTTGTTTTTCTTTTTATTTATTTGACATTTGTTGACTGGGATAGTCTGGGTATGTACCCATTTTTAGTAGAGGCCCAGGGAGAAAAGCTCCAGGTACAAATCATATTTCATATTGTTTACATTGGTAACAGTAAATTCCAAATTACATTTGAAACAGTAATGCAGAGTCAAATATTTACAAAAGTACAGATAAACTGGATACATATTTTAATATCTGCATAATCGAGAGGCAACATGGTAGGTGTGATGTAATGAAATAAGTTGTTGACATGAAAGTCTAAGATTCTCATGGGGGTATTTAGTTGCAGATATACTAGTGAAAATGGGCATGGTGCTTGAGAAATGTGAGAAGAGTTGTGCTGAATGCAGTAAAACAATAACACTGTGCTAGTAATTTGGATAAATATATATTGTAGAAAAACAGAGGTTGTAATATACAGTTTTCATCAAAGTACGAAGCCCGGGATGAGATTTTTATGTAGATATATTAGAGTTTAAGGAGAGTTAGGGGAATTATGAAGAAAACAGTGTTTATAGCGATGCTAAAATATTTAATAGTAATGTTTTCATGGATAAGGGGTCTAAAGTCGATCTGAGCTTTTAAGTAGGATAGTAGGTACATATCCTGATGTAGAGCAGGAGCAGAACTGTCCCTTTAACTGGTCTGTTAGAGTTTGAAGGATTGGTGAAAAGTAGTTTCTCTAATGGAGGTAGGGAGGTAATTCCAGGCTTTGGTGACAGAGTAGGAGTAAAGGGAGTATCATGCTGATCTGTTTGGTATATAGATAAGTTGATATTGGGCATTTGATCGCAGAGGGAGACTGGACAAGCATTTTTGTAGGGTTGCATTTAGAACAATACATGTCATGATAGTTTGTGATCTTATATAATGAGTATATTTTAGGTAATCAGATAGTTCTACTAGTTAAGGGTTTTAATGCAGTACAATGATGGGTGCAGTATTGAGCACTAGTAGCAAATTTAGCAGCTTTATTATAACATTGTTCCAGTTTTTGAATATTTAATTTTGGGAGATTTGTGAGAATGGGAGCACCATAGAGGTGAGGAGGGAAGTTTTTGCTTGTGTGATTCTAGAGGTGGGGGTGAGGAAGTTTCTAGCTCTATAGTGTTTTTATGGCATTTTGTATGTGTGCTTATTTTTTTTACTCCTAGCCAGCCATTCATGAAGTTCAAAATGTCATAAATACTTCTCCCAAACATGTTGAGTTCTTCCTTTTTTAGGTAGTGGTTACAATTGCTGCTGTTTTCTTTCCCAGTTCTATACAACTCTTTTGGGTCATCGAATCTTGTTTTCATACTTTTCCCTTGTTTTTCTGTTTGTGCCAGTATTTTTAGTTTATTATTGTAGATGTTTGAGAAATCCTGATCTGTTCTGATGTTTCTTTTATTACATCTGTTTTTTAATAGTTTTTATGATATGTATTTTTCTGTATTCTTCTAATGGTAATGTGTCTTGCCACAGTTCTCTTTGATGTTTTATGGTGGCATTCTACTTGTTCCCTTTCTTTCCTTTTACAATGCATTTTGGTAGGAGCATTGTGTAAGCTTAATACTATATTCCACTTTTGTTGCATCTCAACACCTGTCAACAGTTCAGTTACTGTGTTCATCTGTTTTTATTAATCTTCGGTAACATTTTGTGTCGTCTTCACTTTCTGTAGTCCGTTTCTCTCATCAGTCTTGTGTCTGTCCATTTCAACTGTCCTGCTCTGCCTATTGTATCATTTTCTGGTGATCTACTGACTCATCATGTTGCGATATTTCTTGTATCAATCTCCACACTAAACCCTTTGCTTAGCTATCGCTTCATTTTCTGTATGTTGCTTTTCTGCATCATTAAACATTTTGCTTCTCAGTACATTCCACCTTTGTGTTCTTATTCTTTTCTCTGTATAATTTAACATATGCTCATCATTAGAGCACTATTGCAGTAGCCTGAATATATGGGATGTATCCTGCCAAGGACGGAACATCTGGACACCTTCCGTGCATACTTGCATCTTGTTAGAGCTTGAGAGCAAAACTGCATAAAAGCAGATGTACGGCTGCCAAAAATCATAACTTTCTTGCCATTGAAGCTACCAGCAAGTCTGTCTCTTTCTCTGCTGCAAATTCTCAGGTTTGGCGAAGGACTAATTTTTGTCAAGTGGGCAGAAAAGTATTCCATTAGGAGCATCTTCCATTTAAGAAAAATCAGTTTTTCACTACATTTACTTCAAAGAGAAAGGGAAGTGGTGGTAGTGTTGCCAGATTATGTATATAAATCACCGCACGCATCTTGCCTGTTTTGCTTTGGAGAAGGACACAACATTCAGTCCTGCTCAGTTTGTACATCCTTTATCCCCAAAACTTTTGGAAGCAGGCATAGTTCTTTTCTATTATATTTAGAAAACCAAACGTTGAAGGCTTTGACCCACAGAGTCATGGAGCAGGGTGCCAGTTCCTCAGAAAATCCCTCCTCCCACTCCAACCTCTGGCTTTCAAGAAGAGAAGTATACATGGAGGCTTTGGTTTCTTTTCTGAATTCCTCTTTGCTTCAGCCTTTGGCAGTCAAATTGTCCATATTGGAATCCTGAGATCACCCATCTTCTTCTCTGACGTTACTCCTAGTGAAGCCACTAAGAGCCAAAACTGAAGCACGTCCACTAAGGCCCTTGTACTTCTGCTTCAGGCAAGGGTGAGACTCTTTTGCCAGGACTGGAAGATGGGGCTGAAGTCGGCCCTTAAGGAGCCAGACTAAGCAATCTGATTCTTGGAGAGATGGTTATACACAGAGTGCTTCTTTTTAGTAGACACTTCCAGGAAGAGGATGCATAAACTTAAACATAAATCACCCCTTCATCCCCTTCAGCTAAAGGAGGGAAGGAAAGTTGGTTTGCCTTTAACAAAAACTTTTTAAAAAAACTTTCAGTTCCATTCTAAAAGGAAAAGGTCCCCCCCTTTCAGATTCGGAGTCTGATTTACTTGGCAGATTGAAAGAGTTAAGTGGGGGGGGGGGGAGTCTGAGACCCAGCAATGGTATGAGTCATAGGTAGATTCTCTTCAACCAGTGGCTATCCCTCCAGTTTTAGTAACCTTAGAGGATGCTTTCAGTTCAGCCAGCAGTACTGACAGCCACCAACCCCTAGGAAATCTGAAATTATACAAAGTTCCACAGTCCCATAACTTTCTCTCTAGGAATTATTGAGCAGATCTTGCAGATGTTAAACACAATGCCTTACTGGCATATGGGTTGTAGTACCCTACTACCCTCCCTTCGGCAGTCTGTCAGAGCTTCAAATTCCTCCCTCTGCATGTCTGTGGATGTGAAGGACCAAACAGCGTCCAGAGCATGATAGTCCTTCACAACCACAGACAGCAGCCCTCCAATGTTAAGTTGTCAATCTCGCCTTCATTCTTGCTTGATGGGTTCGGAGCCGATCCTCGGCTCCGACTCGGCACTTGCTAAGCTCGAGAGTCACTTTTACCAGCTCGAGGCAGCCCCATATCCCATGATGCAAGGCGGTAAGTACCCAGATCTCGTTTGCCGCTTCGCTGATGAAGTCCTCCTTTTACCAGCTCCTGGTAAGTGATTTTTACATTACTATTTTTGCCCCTTTTCTTCTAAAACTTTAAAATTTATAGTTTTAACACAGTTATAGTCCCTTTCTGACTAGAAATTCCCTGTCTCCTTAAAACTTTTAGTCAGACTTCTCCCATCCCATCCCCCCCCCCCTTGTTAGGGTGTGTGTGTGTGTGTGTGTGTGTGTGTGTGTGTGTGTGTGTTATTGATAGTTTTTTTTGGGATATATAATTTAATTTCTTGGACTGGTGTTGTGTGTGTGTATTATTCACCATGTCTAAGGAAAGGGTCTCAAGCTTTAAGAAGTGTGACTCGTGCTGTCAGAAGATGTCTCTGACAGACGGTCACACTTCTTGCCTTTACTGCCTGGGGCCTCTTCACCTGCAGGACTCCTGTGCTATATGTCACTCTTTTAGCCAGAGAGTCCTGCAGGAAAGAAGAAATAAATTGATTTTGAGGGGCCTTCTAAAGCCGGAGGGCTCTCCGGCCAAGTCGGCCCCATCTAAGACTTCAAAGTCTTCCAAGGCCCAGGCTTCTGTGTCCAAGCCTGTGGCCTCGGCTCCGACTCTGTTAGAGTCGAGATCGGCTCCGGCTGGAGCAGATTCTGGTTTACTCAAACCTTCGGCACCGATGGCTATCTGTGCCGATTCTGGTTCGACCACTTCGGTGCCGGCTCCGATCGGTTCCGACCACCATGTGGCTCAGGCATCGGTGTCGGCTCCGATCGGCTCCGACACCCTTACCTTTATGGCTGTATTGGCTCCGGCTGGAGCCGATGCATCGAAGCTACCTGTCGGTGCCGATAAGTTGTCGGCTCCGACAGTTTCTGTGGTTTCATCGGCTCCGATGGTTCCTTCGAGGAAGAGGTTTAGGTCCCCTTCCTTGGAGCCGATACTCTCGGCTCCGGCTTCGCCTCTCCTCTCGGAACGGAGCCATCGGAGCCGATGATCTAGGTCATCCAGGCTTTCTGACCATGATTTAGAGAGAGTGGTCAGTAGATTACTAAAATCACAGGCACTGGCCCAAATGCTACATAGTCCGTCTCAGCAGACGACTATTAGTCCACACCCCATTGCAGTTCCTCCTTCGACTCTACCCCAGAGTTTGGAGTTGGAGTCTTCGGGAATAGTTTCTGCTACGGCTAAGGGACAGATACCCCCTTCTGCTCCCTCAGCCTCTACTCTTATCTCCTCTTCGAGACCTTCCTTAGAGGGATTCGGTGGCCGGGCTTCCCTGGTCTCCTCCGAGGGGGTGAGTGGCATCGGACCCTTGCCCGACCCCGCTCTTCCCCTTGGAGCCTCGGCCTTGGTGAGCTCGACTCCGACATCTGCCTCGGAGCCTTCCTTTTCGGTGGGTCCTGGAGTTCCTAGCTCTTCGGAGCGGGTTCTCTCGGACCTCCCAGGGAGGGGAGCCTTCGAGGTGATGAAGAGTGTGCTGGCCACTGGACTCAGCCAGCAGTCTGTTCCCTTAGCTCCTCCCTCTATTGTGCCTGTTGACATCTCTGCCACTTCTCTTGCTCCCGGACCCAGAGATCCTCCGCCTCAGGTTTCCCCACTGGGAATATCCCCCTCTTCCGAGGATTCTCCTGATTTGTCGGGAGATCCTCCGCGGAAGAGGACTTGTAAGAGGAAACACGTAGACTCCCCCGAGTCTATCACTTCGGATACTGACTTAGATGAGTCAGAGGGATCCCCAAGATCCCCCTCTGAGGATGTCTCATTCTCAGACATCCTAGAACTCCTTAGACAGAGGGGAAACTGGCCCACCAACAATCCCTCTGAGGATGAGTCAGTATACCTGGAGGCGTTTGGATCTCGGCCCTCCACCTCCTGGGTTTCTCCGCCTTTCGACCCCCTTATGCAAGTTATTGCTCGAAAGGCGTGGGCTGCTCCTGACTCTGTAGAGCCAGTCCCTAGGAGGCCTTCTAAATTTATTACTGCCCTGTCGGACAAACAATTCCTCGCAAAAGGTGTCCCTGCTGATGCCATGGTGGTGGCTGCTGCCATTAAGAAGGAACTTGCAGATTCTTCCGTACCTGTCCATCCTCCTAATAAGGACTCTAGGACCATGGATAGATATGGTAAGCGGATGTTTTCTTCAGCGACCTTTGCTATGCGTTCGCTGAATTACCTATGTCACTTCACCAGACTCCAGAGGGATATCCTTAAGGAACTAGGTGAAGTAGTACAGGATCCTACAGCTGCAGGGGCTCAAGAAAAAATTGCTTTGCAGCTAGGAACCCTTAACTCCATTGCTAACTCCTCCATGCGGCTGATATCATATGCTGCTGATGGAGCGAGTAGAGCCGCAGGTACAGGTGTGGCTCTTAGACGCCAAGCCTGGATGCGGCTCTGTAATTTTGCAGATCCCTTTAAGGCGTCCTTCACAAACTCTCCCTTTGATGGGTCAGCTCTGTTTGGCCCTCAAGTGAAGGAAACGTTGACCAGGTGTGAGCAGGACGGCAAAACTCTTTCTGCCGTAGGAGTCCGTTTTCCACCCCTTCTAGACCTTACCCCAAAGGACAGAAGGGTGGCAAAATGTGGTTCCATAAATCCCAAGGAGTCACGCCGGATTCACGTGGTCAGTTTACCCCTAGAGGCAGAGGGGTAACAACAACAGACGCGCTCTAGAGGCAGAGGGGGTCCACAAAACCAGGGAAACAGGGAGTCTCTCTGACAAGCCCTTTCAGCATCCCTGAGATGTTGCCCGGCTGTCCCGCCTTGGAGGCAGTCGGGGGAAGACTATCGCTGTACCCAGAAGCCTGGCGTTCCCTCACTCAAGACAGATGGGTACAGTCGATCATATCCGAGGGTTACAAAATTCCTTTCGAGGAAAGTCCTTTCTATCCCTCAAATTCCCTTCCAGATGTACCACCCGGTCTAAGGGAAATTGCAGAGTTAGAAGTCTTAAAACTACTGCAAAAGAGCCATTCAGCCAGTTACAACAGATCATTCAGATGCGGAATCTACTCAAGGTTCTTTTGGTCCCCAAAAGACGGGAGACTGGAGACCAATATTGGATCTCAGCAGACTCAACAAGTCTGTGAGGAAGACAAGATTCGAATGGTCACTCTTCAGTCAATACTGCCCTTCTTACAGAAGGACAACTGGATGTGCTCAATAGATCTTCAGGATGCGTACTATCACATAAAAATTCACAGGCGCTCCAGGAGATTTCTCCGCTTTCGGCTGGGGTCCAGTCATTTCCAGTTCAGAGCCCTGCCCTTTGGTCTCACTACAGCCCCCAGAGTGTTCACCAAATGCATGGCAGTGGTCATGGCTCACCTGAGACGTCAAGGATTCCAGGTGTTTCCGTATCTCGACGACTGGCTCCTTTCAGCCACCACCAGGCATCAGCTTGTTCAAGCCAGGGATTACACAATAAATCTTTGTTCTCATTTGGGCATCTCGATCAACTTCGAAAAGTCATCCTTGTTGCCCTGCCAGTCTATTACTTTCATAGGCGCAAACTTAAACACTGTTCGCATGTCAGCTACCCTTACAGATCAAAGAGTTTCAGACATTCAAAGTCATGTCAGGATCATTCTAGCCAACAAGAAAGTACAGGCCAGAATGGTTCTAAAGGTATTAGGCCTCATGGCTGCGGCCATTACTCTTCTTCCAGCTGGCTCGCTTCTACATGCGCCTTCTTCAGTGGATGTTGTTCACTCAGTGGTCTTACCAACAACTTCCAATGCGTCACCAAATACTGGTGACACAGATTTGCAAGAATCATCTTGCTTGGTGGATCACTTCTCCCCAGATTCACCAAGGCAGACACTTTGTACCCCATCCCGGTAGCCACTGTCACCACGGATGCCTCCCTGATCGGGTGGGGGGGTCATTATCAGGGCAGGATTGTTCATGGGACGTGGCAACCGTTCGAATACCACCTGCACATAAATGTCCTAGAGATGAGAGCAGTGCTTTTAACGTTGCAAGCCCTCAACGACTTTCTTCCCGTAGGGACAATTGCAGTCCACACAGACAACATGTCTGTAGTTTGGTATATCAACAAACAGGGCGGAACCAAGTCCTACCCCTTGTGTCGAGAAGAGCTCAGACTTTGGCAATGGGCGATCTCCTCTCATCGGTTTCTGGTAGCAACGCATATCCCTGGGAAAACCAACATTTTAGCGGACAGATTGAGCAGAGCTATTCTCATGCCTCACGAGTGGTGTCTCAAGCAATCTATAGTGGAAGAGATTTTTCTGGAATGGGGTCGCCCATGTTGCGATCTTTTTGCTACTCCCCAAAACAGCAAATGCCCAGACTTCTTCTCTCTCTTCCCTCTGCCAGGCCATCCCCCCAGAGACGCTCTGACCCAGGATTGGCCCCAGGGACTTCTTTATGCCTTTCCTCCTTTTCCTCTGATCCCTCAAGTTATCCAGAAAGCGACCGTTTTGAGAGCCAAAATGATTCTCATTGCTCCTTATTGGCCTCGACAAATTTGGTTTCCGTTCCTACATCGTCATCTTTTGGTGCAGCCGTGGCATCTGGACCCAGTGCCAGATCTTCTGATTCACCAATCCGGTCAGCTGCACCGGTCTATCCCTTCTCTCAACCTCACAGCATGGTTGCTCCACTTCCTTCCTTAGCCAGGCTTCCTTTGATCTCTAAACCCGTTAGAGACATTCTAGTAGCTTCCTTAAAGTCCTCTACCAGGAGGATTTATACAAGCAAATGGAAGCGTTTCTCTTATTGGGCTAAAGCCAAGAATATTGATCCCTTCACTGCTCCAGTTCAGGCAGTATTGGATTTCTTAGCGGAGGTTTTTCATGCAGGCTCCTCTTCTTCTACAGTTAGAGTTCAATTGGCTGCTATCTCGAACTTTCATGTCTGGTTCGCAGATCACAATATTATGTCCCACAGGCTTTGTAGAGTCTTTTTGGAAAGGAATTTTCCTCCTGAAGCCTCCAGTCAGGAGTCCTCCTCCTCAATGGGATCTAAATTTAGTGCTGACATCCTTGATTCTTCCCCCCTTCGAGCCAGCTGTTTCTTGCTCCCTGAAATTTCTTTCATGGAAAACCTTATTCCTGGTATTACATCGGCCAGGAGGGTGTCTGAACTTCATGCTCTTTCTGTCCCCCCCCCTATTTGGTCTTTCACAAAGACAGAGTATCATTGAGAACTAATCCGACCTTTTTGCCTAAGGTCGCCTCAAAGACTAATTTAAATCAATCCATTGATCTCCCTGTATTTTTTCCAAATTATTCTAGCAGATCGGAACAAAAACTACATTATCTTGATGTCCATCGACAACTCCGATATTATTTGGACAGAACTAAACAATTTAGGAAATCCGATCAACTCTTTGTTTCCTATGCTGATAACAAGAAAGGCCTTCCTGTCTCAAAAGTGACCTTATCTAGATGGCTTTCTTCTGTCATCGTTGAAATTTATCGGCTCAGGGGAAAACAGCTGTGCTCAAAACCTAAAGCACATTCAACCAGAAGCTTAGCTACTTCTACAGCTTTTCAAGCTAGACTTCCTTTAGACACTATTTGTGCAGCGGCCACTTGGGCCACTCCTCATACTTTTGTTTCCCATTACAAATTGGACTTGGCCTCCAGGGACAGAGCCAGTTTTGGCTCTACAGTCCTCAAGAGTCTGTTCCATTGAGCCACCCAGGATAGAGGTGCTAGGGACGCGGTCCCATCAAGCAAGAATGAAGGCGAGATTGACAACTTAACATTGAGAAGTTATGTACCTACCATAACGTTCCATGTTAGTTGTCTTCTCTCGCCTTCTTTCTTGCGACCCTCCCTCCTTCCCCCAGGCCTGGACAGACCTTTCTCTACTAGGAGTTATGATGCTGAAGACCATACAGAGTTGGTCCTTCCATCCTGCAAGTTTTTCTTTCTTCCTTCGGGAAGTGTTTATGCTAGATGCTATTGCCCTTTGTTATCAAACGAGATCTGGGTACTTACCGCCTTGCATCATGGGATATGGGGCTGCCTCGAGCTGGTAAAAGTGACTCTCGAGCTTAGCAAGTGCCGAGTCGGAGCCGAGGATTGGCTCCGAACCCATCAAGCAAGAAAGAAGGCGAGAGAAGACAACTAACATGGAACGTTATGGTAGGTACATAACTTCTCATTTTTTCTTGTGCCAATGGAAGAGAAGGATCTCTAAGATTACCTTTCTCTGGCAAATTTAAATTCTGGAGCTCGCATAAGAAACCATTTGGGTTATTTTATTCCTCCCTCTGTCTTTTCTCTTAGTGCTTGCAATGTATACAGTTTTGATGTGTGTATGTTTCTTTAAGAGAAAATGCATCTTTCTTCTTTCCTGTTGTCAGTGCAGGATTATTCTGTGTGTGGTAAACTGAATACTAGTTTCTCAAGGGTTTATAACCATTTCCAAGTGTGTTTGGTTGCTTGACAGACTTTCTATGCTGGTGCCGTTTTCGGCAAGTTCTGTCATTGCCTTGTGCTGCAATAATTGCAAGTAAATTGCAGCTGTTTCCATTTTTTAAGGCATTGTTTTGAATCTTTTGACAAAGAATTTGCTGTTTTCACAGCGTTTTCTTCATATCTTTGTATAAAGAGGTGAATGAAATTTTAATATTTTAAACTAAGTTTATGATGCTAGTGCCATTTTGTTTTCTGACAAGAATTTTGCTCAAGTTTAAACTGATTCCTTTCATAAGGCTAATTTACTCTGTTTCATACATAGGGAACTGAAATTAGACATTGTTTTTTGTTGAGGTGGGGTTGATATGTATTGATGCTTAATGTGTGCCTACTGGGCTACTTGCTGTACTGTTTAATTACCCTATTCAAGAACAGTGTAGACAATTGGATGGGAGACCATAAATTCACATGTGGGTGGCACCTATGTCCCTCATGGACAGGGGCAGTCGGTGCTGATCATAGACTCGCTCTGCGAATAATGACCATCTAACCAAGGTCAATTAGGGAACACTGGTATAACTTGACTAAGCTTGTAAAGGCCCCGGGGCCATTAGCCTTGTAACCTGCTATGAACTGGATTTTTGTTTCAGTGCAGCATACTTTGTTTGTTTAAATAGTCTTTGCATTGCTATTTTAAGGGAAAATATACGGGTGTTATCCCTTTGTATAATGGGAGTACTGTTTCACCAGTAGTTTGCACAACCCTGGCGAGGTTTTTGCCTGTATCTAGAAGGACTCTATTTACCTTGTCTGCCCCTAAAAAACATAAAAATAAAGCAAAATATATGCTTCAGCTTGTGGCTTAACACTCCACCGTAGCCTCAACCAAAAGCAGGTTATCAGACCACTTTTCGTCTTAAACCTTCAGGCCCTATGATGGGGTGGTACCACCACTTTGTGTGACTCAAGGGTTCGATACATCCTCTGGGGCTGTACCATTGCCTGGTTCAGATACGGAAAAAGAAAATTCTTTAGATGCAGGGGAAGTCGGGATGCAGAATCCATTCCGTGGATTGATAAGTTTCCTTCCAGGTATTCTTCCACCAGTGTAGTGCAACCTAAAAAGAGACAGACCACCACATAGCTGAGCAGCAGTCTCTCTGAGATTTCCCATTGGAGATGGTAGCTATGACTAGATCCATTGTTCAAAACAGCTTATCCATGTTAATAGTAATGCTAGTGCTTCCACCCTCTATCTTTCTGCTATGCATCCTGATTTTGAGGGGGATCCAGGTGTCCAAGGATTCTGACATATATGAGATGGCTCACTCTGTTTCCTCTAATGATGAGCAGAGCCAGAAACCAAACAGATGTTTTAATTTTTTTTAAATGGTGGCCAGATTTACTGTTAACACTAAAATTGTAAAACTGTGGAGCTTTTCTACCCAGGCCTCTGCTGAAAAAGGCCTACTTTCGGACTAACCCAGTCAACCAAGTGTAAAATAAAAATAAATAAAATGTATTTAATTAGGAGCAGTTGTTTTGGAGGGTGAGGTACCAGTCTTTGAACCCATCCCTCCTGTGATCCTGGCATTGGGGTATGTTTGTAAGAAAGCCTATACTTCTCCTTCACTTACTGAGGCTCTTCCTTAAAAAGCATGTATGAAATTTAGGGTTTCTTCCACCTTGCTGAGTCTCCAAGCCCCCTTGTCTCTGGACCCTGTTTCTGTCTCTTCAGTGACCATTTCTAATAAAAAGTTTGTCTTCTGCAAATCTGGACCTTCAAGATATACTAAGCCGTTGGCTAGAATCTCAGGGGAAGAAGCTGGGGCAATCCAGTACAGTAGTTTTCAAAATATTTAATTATCGCTGTTTTATGTGGAAGCTTATGTTGAGATGTATGTGTAGTTTAGAAGAGTTTACTGCATTGTTGGCTTTTGAGTAAAAGGTCTGTCGCAAATGTTGTTTACAGTGCTGCTCAGGTGTCAAAACATAAGTATGAGTACCTTAGAAAGGGCTGGCACTATTTCTAGAAATGCGGCTTTGTCTGTGGTGAGGAGGTGTGGTTTAGTTACACAGTCAGGTTCATAGGTTGGTACTAGGCTATCAGCCCTAGGCCCTATACAAGCCTAGCCATATCAATTCCCTAGCTATTTCTTCCCACACTATTTACTTCCCTGTACCCCTGTCTAGCAGGACGACTGACGTGATCCCCGGGGTGAATTTCCTTTCTCCCATCCAGTCGTCAAGGTTCCTTTTGAAGAGGGCCAAAGAGGCGCTCTGCTTGACATGTATGGGCAGTCTATTCCAGAGTCTGGGAGTCTCTGGGTCAGGAAACTTATCCCTCCAGCATGTTTTGTTTATTGTGATGACAAGGTTTAGATCCCTGGAGTGTGTGGCTCTAAGGGATTGGGATTTCTTTAGGTGTAGCATGTCCAACAGCTCTGGGTTTGACATGGCCTTGTATGTTAAGCAGAGATCACCTCGGAGTAGACGATATGCAACAAGAGTATAGCTGGAGCATTTTAAGGCTGTCAGCATAGGGCATCTGTTTTAGGCCTGTGATTCTTTTAGTGAGGTATTTCTGCAGCCTTTCCAGTTGTTGCAGATGTCTTGAGAGGTACATACCAAACGGGCGTTGTATTCTATAATGGGTCTAATGAAGGATGAGTACAGTGGGACAATGACCTCCTTTTTTCTGGATAAAAAGCCCTTAGTAATGATGTGTGCCGCATAGAAGGATTTCCTGACTGTTGTGGCGATGTGGTTATCGAAGGTGAGACCACTGTCTGCCTGTGTCCCTAAGTCTCTTATCACACTTTCGGTGTTTAGTGTACTGCCATCTATGTGGTAATTCACGGGTACATGTTTTTTCCCCGAAGAGGATAACTATACATTTCTTGGCATTGAGCTTGAGCCCATGGCTCTGGCAACAAGCATCTGTTTCTGTAAGGCCCGTTTGTAGAGTATTCACATACTTTGGGGATTCAATAATGGCTCTTAGTTTGCAATCATCTGCGAACTTTGTTAGCCAGAGTCCCTTAGTGTTGGCCTGTACTTCAGAGAAGTCGATGTCAAACAAGAGCGGTCCCAGGACAGAACCCTGAGGTACTCCACTTATCTGGAGCTGGATTTGGAATCAGTTACTTTTACAGTGTGGGTTCTGTCAGTAAGCCAGTTGGCAACCCATCGAGTGACGTAGAGATTAATGCCCAGCTTAGTAAGTCTGTCTATGATTCCAGAGTGGGGATGGTGTCAAAGGCTTTGTTGAGGTCCAGATGGGCTGTGTGGACCGCCTTACCCTCGTCCACTTTTCTGGAGACTGATTCGAAGAAGTCAGTCAGGTTCAGGAGACGAGATCGGCCCTTCACAAACCCAAACTGAGTGGGGTCCAGTGTTTGAAGGTTGCCAATGTCTTTGTTTATAAGTTCCATGATAATACGTTCCATGGCCTTGCAGATCAGGCTCGTCAGACTGATGGGGCAGTAGTTCCCGGGATCCAAGGTGGATCCCCCCTTGTGGAGTGGGATAACTGTAGCTGTGCACCACTCAGTGGGCACGAAGCCTGAGGTGAGGCTATGATTAAACATGACACTTAGGTGCGGTGCCAGTTCATTTTGTAGTTCATGTAATGCACAGCCCGGGATGTCATCTGGTCCCATGGATGCTGTATTCTTAGCTTTGGAGAGTGCGTTTTTTACCTGTGTGGCTGTTATTACCAGAATTTGGCAATCGTCCGGTATCGAGATGGGCCATTCAGGGGGTTGAAGTTGGCACTGAATTGATCTGCCAGGACATTGGCAATATCCTTGGGATCAGTATATTTAATGCCATTCTGTTGTAGCTCAGAGCAGATCTGAGCATTGCCATTTAGATTCTTGACATAGTTATAGAATGCCTTGTGGTTGTCTTTGGAATCTTTGGCAATTTTATTTTCATAACTAGCTTTGGAGGATTTTATGAGGGATCTCATCTTTTTACTGAGGCTGATGAGGGAGTTTTCTGCATCCTGGGATTTTCTTCTTTTCTACAACAGTTTCTTCCTTATGTTGTAAAGTTTGTTTATGGCAGGGGACCACCAAATTGGCTTCCTTTTTTGGAGGAGAGCATCTTGGTTCTATTTGGGATGGCACGATTCATGCATGAGTGGATGTGCTCGTACAGTGCCTAAGTGTAGGATTCAGCAGTTGAACTTTCATTTCCCGTCTGTATGGGTGTCATGAAGTTTGTCACTTCTGACTTGAGTAGCATGAAGTTGGCTTTGGAGAAGTTTTTTATGGAGGTTTCCTTACCGTGGGGGTGGGATGTGGATGTTAAAGGTGATTAGCTTATGGTCAGACCTGGCCATTGAGGGGGTGACCATAGGTGTGGAGCATCGATTTCCCATGTTGGTCAGAATTTTTCTGATAACTTTAAATGACATTTTCAGTACTCCCATTGAGTCTGATTGTATCTTTGGCACTGCAGCTAATCGGATCTTTTAAACAATGGGATGACAGAGGTAAATTGATGCAGGTCATATAAAAAATGTTAAATGTTCCCAAGTTTTCCTCCTTTAAACAGGTTAGTTTTTGGTGGACTCTTAAACAGAAGTCCCAACCTAACAAGAACCAGGATAAAAAAAAGAAAATGGCAGGATGACAGCTACACCAAGTCCGACAAGACAGGGCCCTTTCCTAAAAAGGATATCCCCCTCAAAAACTGACTGTGCCAAGATAAGGCAACTATCTTTTTCAAGTCTCCCCTTGGGTGCTACACCTCTCAAATTGTGTCTCAAGAAGGTGGCATGGCCATCAGTGGTTTCCAACTAATGAGCCCTCAACATTGTGTGCAAGGGTTACCAGTGGCAGTGGAATGACCATCCTCTGTTTAGGGGAGTTCCTCCTCATCCAGCAGCTCAGCATTTGTTTTTCACTCCTATTCTCCAGGCATATATTGGACTGGAGTGATCGTTGAACCCTTGCTGCCTCCTGAAAGAATGGGGAGATCTGATGTCAATTTTCATTCATTCCTTGACCATTGGGTTTGGATCCGATTCTCAGATGCGACTCAGCCAATACTATAGCTCTTGACCAACTGAAATTCTTGAATTCCTCTCTACTCATAATGCATACCTCAAATCTCATTTGCCGCTTTTATGTATAAACATGGTCAGCTTAGCTCTCGAGCATTTCTAGAAACAAGTAAAATTTATTCTTAAAACATTATACATATATATATATATATATATATATATATATATATATATACATACATATATATATAGAATAAAACCAGGCAACAAGTTGCTTGCAGTAAAAGGTAAACGCTCCTAATTCAGACGACAGTGTATCATAAATAAATTAACCACAAAAAGGAGCGAAATGGCTTTGCAGTAAAAAATCCAGTTCCCAATGTAAAATAACAAAAACAAAAACAGCAAACCTCTATTTCCAAAGTAAAACAGCTTTTTCAGCTCATAAAAGTAGTATGCTGCAAAGTAAAGCAAGTGTAGCTGGTTCTTCAACCCAAAAAAGAATCGCACAAAAGTATAATCCAAACGAGAACTTTAATAGCTAGCTAGAGTTAAGCGCTTTCACCAAATGGCTTTTTCAAAACTTGAACAACTGCCATTAAAACAAAGCATTTAAATATACAATGGAAGAAGTTCATTGGTGCACATGACATAGTTAATTGACTTAAACTCTAGTTCATTTACATATATACAGAAATCCTTCTGATATACGTCTAAAATACATTTAAAAAAGCTAAGATAGTTTATTCATCATAATACAGAAGGACATAGTATAAATACACATCTATGACCTAAAACAAATGTAAAATGAGATAGTGAAATGTTATAAAAAGTTATAAAACATCCATAGTGTAGCATGAAGAGGAAAAAGGGGTAAAATACGATTGATTCAAGTGTAACTATACAAAAATGCTCCATAAAAGTCTATATAAGTCTATATGTGCAACAGGGTTCAGATGATAGTACATGAATTAAAAAGTAGTGCAGGTAGGTATGTGTATAAAAAGGAGGCAACTAAGTGTGTAAACTAAAACATTTTGCTTACACAGTAAAAGGTAAAACCTGAACTCCATCAATGACACCAGGGAAAATGTCTGCTCAGAGAGGGGGGACAATCCACCTCAGTAGACAATGGTGATACAGGTAGGCGTGTGTATGGGAAGGGAGAAAAAACTAAGTAGGGGGTCTAAAAACCCTTTTCTTACGTAGTAATGGTTTAACCTGGACTCTATCATTGACACCAGGGAATTTGTCCGCTCTAAGGCGGACAATCCATCTCAGTTCACATTCCAATAAATGTGAATCAACATCTCCACCTCTGAGATTAGGTTCAACTTGTTGTAGTACACTAAAGTTAAAGTTAAAGTAATGGTCAGGTCCTGTATTTCTAACATGTCTGGCAAGTGCATTATGATCAGATGCTATCCTAATGTTGTAAACATGTTCTCTTATATGTTCTCTAAGTTGTCTACAAGTCTTGCCTACATAAAATACCGGACAAGAGACACACTTAGCAATATATACAACATTATTGCTGGTGCAATTGGTGCCAGTATTAAAGTAAAAAAATTTTTGTGTTGTCGGATGTTTAAAAGTGTCACTGTTGTCTATATATTGACATTGATTACAATTTTGACAGGATATTGTATTATGATCAGATCTTGGTTTCTGGTAACCATGTTCTACTAAAGGGCGATGGCATAAGGTCCTTTTTAGATTGGGTTTATTCTTATAGACAAACCTTGGATTATCACCTACTACTTCTAAGATTTGGTCATCCAATCCAAGGATTCCCCAATGTCTATGTACTATCTCCTTGATCTTGTCAACATCTCTAGAGTAAAATAAGGACAACTTAACATTATCACCCCTACTGATAGCTGGTACTGCTTCAGATGCTTCTTTCCTTGAAAAATAAGGTTTAGCCACTGTGTCTCTCAACTTGTCAACCTGATTCCTATTCCTATCTATGTCTCTCATCACATATTTACGTTCCAAAATCTATTTGTAAGTGATTCAATCTCTTTGGAATGTCCTGAGGGCATGGGTTCAACCTTGATGCTCGCATAAACTGCCCTTTCATAATGTTCTCAAAAACATATCTGGGGTGCATACTATGTCGATGCAACAGTGTATTCCTAAAACAGGGTTTCCTATACACTGATGTATTTAATAAACCACTAGGTAATCTATTTATGGACATCTAGAAATGATATTTCAATACTGGAATAATTAATAGTAAATTTCAAGAAATCCGTTAGTCCATTAATGGAATCAAAGAATTCCAGAAGGGATGCTTCATCTCCTTTCCAGATAAAAGAGGTCATCTGAACCGTCTGTAGTAACCCACATATTTCTGGAATAAAGTTAACGGAAAAAGAAATTCTCCTCCCAGTCTGCCATCACAATGTTGGAGTAGCTATTGTCAGATGAAGTGCCCACAGCTCCGCCAACTCTTTGTATATAGATCTCCTTTCCAAAAATAAACATATTGTTCTCAAGAACAATCTCTAAAAATAAAGAAAGTAGGTCCACTGTCCCTTCTTCAAAATTAGATTTACTACGAATATATCTTTGAAACATTAACATACCTTCTTGGTTAGGAATCATAGTGAAGAGACTAGTAACGTCAAGTGTAACCAGTAAAAATGGTTCCCTATCTTTCAGTGTAGCAGTAAACTCATACAAGTCAAGCAAAAACTGTTTGCTATCTTTAAGGATAAATTTATTACTATCCACTAAAGGTCTAAGAAAATATTCTAGTAGAATAGAAAAAGGCTCAGTTAGCCATCCTTGCCCTGCTACAATAGGTCTCAGGGAGGGAAGTCAATGACTTGTGAATCTTGGTAAGCCTTGTATTACTGGTATCAAGGGATTCCTAACTCTAAGATATTCAAATAGGGTATCCGAAATAATATGACTACGATGGAGGTCATCTAGAGTGTCATAGACTTGGAAGACTTTCGTACCAACCTCTAAAAGGCTTATATTACCATAGAATGTTCCATCACTTAACATAGAATCCATCATACTGATGTATCTAGTGGAGTCTAAAATCACTATGGGGCCTCCCTTATCAGCTGGTCTTATAACTATTGAGAGGTCATTTCTGAGATTGTCTAAGGCTTGTTTTTGTAAATAGGTAAGATTGTAATTACGTTTTTTAGTAGTATTTTTATTTCTGTTATCATAGTACTTATATATATCATTCTCTACCATTCTGGAGAACGTCTCTATAACTGGATGTATATTTGGAATATATAAACTATTAGGTCTAAACCTCTCCAAATCTCTTTTCTCCTCTACTTGGTCTTGATCTCTAAAATTCAATTTCAGTTGGATATTCCTAATAAACATCTTTACATCTAAAATAGAGTCTGTTAATTCACTATCTCGTGTAGGGATAAAACTTAGGCCCTTGTTTAAAACTTCCTCTTCAAAGGTACTTAAAGGCCTGTTAGACAAGTTGACCACTAGGGTCCCCCTGTTTTCTCCCACATTTTCTTCAAACTTGGTCCTGGATGTTCCCCTCCTGACCCTTTCCGTTTGTTCCTCCCTCTGCTTTGGGATCTCTGTCTCCCTGGGAAGGATTTGTTGGCTATGGGGAAAGGGGTACATATGGGAGATCTACTATTACCAGTTCTTGGGAAAATATCATTCAGTTCCTTCATATTCTTCTTCCTAACTACTGGTTCATTACTTTTATCTGAGTATGTTAGCCACTTTCCTTTATCTGTAATGGGACTTGCAACATCCTCTGAGTATACAATATGTACCACATCTGATGTATTTTCATTCGTTATAGCATTGGTAGTAACATCGACATGGTTAACCATTGTTACTTCATTAAGTAATGGTGGGATAACATCCTTAGTAGTACATGTATTATTCACTTCAGAACAAATGCGTACAGCTTTTGTTACATTAACATTATTGTCATTACTTGTTTCAGTTACATTTCTAAATACATGTCCATTACCCTGTTCTTTGTTGTAACGTGGCCAAGTAAAGA